>NC_142518.1:96016500-96179750 GCF_057876585.1 Rhinolophus sinicus
TTTTAAGTCTCAAGTCTCTTTCTTCTTCTATCCGTGTCATTTCTAGGTTTCTATCCTCGATGTCACTGATTCTTTCCTCCATCTGGTCAACTCTACTACCTAAGCTGGTTATTTCATTCTTAATTTCTTCTATTGAGTTCTTAATCTCCACAAATTCTATTTGGTTCTTTTTTTAAAATTTCAATCTCTTTTGTAAAATGCTCATGCTGTTCTTTGATTGAGTTTCTGAGCTCATTTAACTGCCTATCTGTGCTTTCTTGTATCTCATTGAGTTTTTTCAGAACTGCAATCTTGAATTCTCTGTCATTTAAGTCACATATTTCTGTATCTTTAAGTGCCTTCTCTGGAGATTTTTCACTTTCTTTCTGAGCTATCTTGTTGCCTTGGTTATTCATGGCGATTACTGGCTTACTATTTCTCTTCCTAGACATCTACAGGAGTGACTTCTGCAACAGGTTGATAGGAAGCGGTCTTTCTTTTGTTTTCCAGTACTTGTTGGTAGAATGTTTGATTATTTCTCCAACTGCAACTTATTTTTCTTCTCCCACACGGTAGTGCTATGTTTCTCTGCACTATTCCAACTTCTCACACAATGGGGGGATTCCCTGGGAGACGGGCTTCTCCTCTGTTAATAGTTCATCTAGGTCACAGGGCGCAGTGTCCCGGTGGGTATGCGGAGAGCTTTTGATGTTCCAAAGCTCTTCCAGCTCCTGATTCAGAGCCCGTATGTTTCAGCAGTTCTGTTTACTCCTGCAGGGATCCGCCCAGATAGGTGGGGTCAGGGGCGGGGTGAGTTGTGAGAGGTGGCCCAGAGCAATGGCGGCGACCACCACCACAGCCGTTCCTGCTTCCACAGCTCTCTCCCCTTTGCCGGAAGTAGTTGGGCTGTGAATTTGTGTCTGCGGTCCACAGTTCTCAAAATAGCAAATTTTCTGTTGTTTTGATCTGACACTGCTACTGTTTCGCTTCTAGCACTGGGCAGGTGGGGGCGGGGTGAGCTCTGGGAGGGGAGGGAGGGGGCGGCTAGTCTCAGTGCCTAAGGCTCCGTTCTCTGCTCGGCAGTGTGGGTTTAAATCACCGTTTTCAGCCTTTTTCCCTCAGTCTTTTCTCCGAGGTCTCTGCCGTGAGCGTTGGGTTCAACCGTGCTACATGCTGTCCCCTCAGCCCTGTGGAGCCCTGGCGGAGCCCTAGCAGTCCGAGTTCTTCCCTCTCCCGCAGCTGCGGTAGTTCCGGGAAGAAGCAAGCTCGGCGCACTGAGCTAGGTCTGCGTCCTTCGCCTGCGCAGCTCCGTCTCCGTGCACTTCTCCATTTCCTCCTCCCCCCACTCGCGCGAATCTCCCACCTGTAGGTGATTTCAGTCGGTAGTGGGCCTCTTCGTCTTGCCTGTCCGCTGTGCAGGGAGTCCTTTGTGAATTTTATGTTGTTCGATTCTTTGTAAATTTCAGGGGAGCTTTACAGAGGCTCACCTCACTCCGCCATTTTTCCGGAAGTCCTAAATTTAGGTTTTCTAAAGCAACATCTAAAGGCATAATATCTACAGAGCCCATAGCACCAAAATCTGCCATCTGCCCCCGTTCATCCTCGTCTGAGGAGGAGCTCTCTTCGCCCACTTAAGTCGACAGAAGGAGCTCTTGGACAAACAGGCTGCGGTCTGCGCGCTCACTTTCCATGGACTGGCACTCTATTTCAGACATTTTAGGATCATCCAACCTTGTTAAAAGAAACTGAAAATTCTGGATAGTTTGCTGACTGCTTTCTGTGTTAGCTGTGTTGGTTGGTGCTGTGGATTGCGTGATTGGAGTGGTGACTCCTCTCGTGTTAGTACGCTGGCTTGCGTTGCGTGCCGTCAGTCTCCAGTTGCTACCGTTCCAGTTGTAAGTGAGAAGCCGAAGGGCCAGAAAGTTAAGCTGTCCTCTTGCAGAACTTCTCACTCCTGATAACTGAGACAAAAGTTTAGTTATAGGATCCATGGCTTCCCTATTGCTTGGAGAATGTGAACTCTGAGAAGAAAATCCACCAGTAGAACTGCTAGTAAAGTGTGTGTTTGATCTACAAGCACGATGACCTAATCCCCGGCCAGGGTGAAACATTCCACATACATGTCGAACACCACTCGATTAATCTTAATGTCTAGGTGCTCTGTGTTCAAGTGTTAAGATGAGCTGCAAAGTCATCCGTGATATGATCAGGATTACCTCTAGGTAATGCTGCACATTTTGGACAAATCACTTCTGGTGATGTTTCTGTGTGTTCAGAAGTAACATGTTCTTGAAGAGATGTGTCCGTATAGCCCATTTTTTCCACAACAGGGACAAGTAAAAGACTGTGGCTGCTCTACAGAGAAAGTTCCCCACAATGGTACAAATAAAAATCTACACCTGTCAATATGCACTGCCTGGGGTGGTCAGTTGTATGCCTCGTTTTTGCACAACTTTCATAACAAGATGCACAAAGATCGTAATTGTAGCAAATTAAACACTTATATCTGCAACCTCAAAAGTTTCCTTTTAAACATCCCTCACAGCTGACAACTTCATGTCAAGGACATCCTAGTTTACCCCGTGGTGGCGCGGCCCCTCCTGGGCTCGGCTTGCAGTGTCCCGCGCGGGATCCCCGCGCTGCCCCCACCAGCCTGCCGCGGGGGCTGGGTGGGCAGGGGAGCGCTCCTAAAGGTGGCGACAGCGAGGCGGCGCAGGACAGGAATGGGGCCAGGCCTGGCAGCGCCGAGCTCGTCCAGGAGGCGGGTCCGACGTCGTGCCTCTGTGGGTGTCCGCCGTGACTCGGTCACTCTCCTGCCCGCCGGCTCCCAACTGTAGCGTCATGCTCGGCAAATCCCGCTTCTCCTCTCCCCTGGTCCACCCCTGCCCTTCTCAACCATCTCTTATTGAGTGTATCTGTCCCTACCTTGATCAAGCGCCCAATCCAGTCTCACCTATGTTTCCCTTTCTCCTGCTGTAAGCCAGCTACTTCTTGCAGCTTTTTTGAAGCTTCCTTATCAGGCTCAACACATCCCCAGCTGGGTAATGCTTAGACTTACCCTAACTACCGGTATAAGGCTAATATCCTGAAAAGGAGGTGAGAATGGGTTCTCAGAGGTACCATATGTTTCCCTGTAATAGGCCTCTCCATGGTCTTCCAGCATGAGGATTGGAGGGTGTTAGGGATGGGGCAGCCCCTGTCTAACAGAAGGTGCAGGGAAGTCTGGGGAGTCAAAATCGTTGTCGGTACTCACGTAGAAGACTCCATCCGTCAGAATGCCAGATTTTCCCAACCAAGGGCCTTGTCTTTGTTGGGTGTTTAGCCTTGGTTGAAATTCAGCCACTCTGTTAAGTCCTGGGCTTGGTTCTCAGAGTTCTAAGCCCTCCCCATATAGGAGATGCGAGTTCTTCTATATTTAACCAAAGACGCCTTGTCTTTCATACTTGGCTTTCAATTGCCTGTTACCCTCAGCAGTTCATTAAATCTCTAGTCATCTGAGCTTGGTAGCCATTTAGTTAACATTCTGTACCTGTATTTCTTTTTTATTATTTGAATAGAATATGGGCATTATTTTATTTTTTAATTTATTAATTATTTTATTTTTTAATTTGTTATTTTTTAGGGTATACAACATTATTTAATATATGTATGAGGTTGGACAATTAAGTTCCTGAACTCATCCTAGAAAAAGTGCTACATACCTCATTGCTGAATATCACTACAGTCACCTTCGAAGTACTCCCCTTGGGAAGCTATGCACCGACGCCAGCGCCTAGTCCACCCTTCAAAGCAATTTAGGAACTCTTTCTGAAATGGCCATCAGAGCCGTCGTCGTATTACCCTTGATGTCTTGAATGTCATCAAAATATCTTCCTTTCAATATTTCCTTTAGTTTTGGGTAAAGAGAGAAGTCATTGGGGGCCAGATCAAGTGAGTAGGGAGGGTGTTCCAATACAGTTATTTGTATACTGGCTAAAAACTCCCTCACAGACAGTGCCATGTGAGCTGGTGCATTGTCATGATGCAAGAGCCATGAATTGTTGCCGAAAAGTTCAGGTAGTTTTTATCTAACTTTTTCACTCAGCCTTTTCAGCCCTTCTAAATGGTAAATTTGGTTAACTGTCCAGTCGGTACAAATTCATAATCAATAATCCTTCTGATAGCAGAAAAAGTTAGCAACATCAGTGCAACAAGTTCGTGAACTTAATTGTCAGACCTCGTATACATTGTGAATTAATTACCTTAATCAATTAACACATCCATCACCTCACATCGCCTTTTGTGTGTATGTGTGTGTGTGTTTGTGTGTGTGTGTGGTGACAACACTTAAGATCTACCCTCTTAGCAAAGTTCAAGTATACAATACAGTATTATTAACTATAGTCACCATGCTGTATATTAGATTGCCAGAACTTATTAATCTTATAACTGAAAGTTTGTACCCTTTAACCAACATCTCCCTATTTTCCCAATATCCCCCACCCCATAGCCCCTAGCAACTACCATTCTGTTTCTATGAGTTTGATGTTTTTAGATTCCATATATAAGTATGATCATACAGTATTTGTCTTTCTGAGCCTGGCTTATTTCACTTAGCATAATGTCTCAGAGGTTCATCCATGTGGTTGCAAATGATAGGATTTCTTTCTTTATTACAGCTAAATAATATCATATATATATTCACATTTTCTTTATCTATTCATCTGTTGATGGACATTTAGGTTGTTTCCATATCTTGGCCATTGTGAATAATGCTGCATTGAACATGGGAGTGTAGATATCTCTTCGAGACTGATTTAATTTCATATGGTAGTTCTACTTTTAATTTTGTGAGGAACCTCCATGCTGTTTTCCATAGTGACTGTACCAATTTACATTCCCACCAACAGTGTATGAGGGTTCCCTTTTCTCCACATCCTAACAGATGTGAGATGAAATCTCATTGTGGTTTTGATTTGCATTTCCCTGATGATTAGGGATGTTGAACATTTTTTCATATACCTGTTATCCATTTGTATGTCTTCTTTGGAAAAATGTCTATTCAGGTTCTCTGCCCATTTTTTTAATTGAGTTATTTGTTTTTTTGCTATTGGGTTGTATGAGTTCCTTTTATATTTTGGATATTAACTTCTTACCAGATATATGGTTTGCAAATATTTTCTCCCATTCTGTAGGTTGCTTTTTCATTTTGCTGATTGTTTCCTTTGCTGTTAAAAAAGCCGAATCTTTTGAGTTTGAAGTAGTCACACTTGATTATTTTTTTTTTTTTTTTTTTTTTGCCTGTGCTTTAGGTAAAAACCAAAAAATTATTTCCAAGACCAGTATCAAGGAGCTTTCTCCTATGTTTTTTTCTTCTAGGAGTTTTGTGGCTTCAGGTCTTACCTTTAATTGTTTAATCTATTTCAAGTTAATTTTTTGTGTATGGTGTAAGGTATGGGTCCCATTTCATTCATTTGCATGTGGATTTCCAGTTTTTCCAACACCATTTTGTCTTCTTGGTGCTCATGTCAAAGATTAGTTGACCATATATGCGTAGGTTATTTCTCGGCTCCCTCTTCTGTTCCATTGATCTATGTGTCTGTTTTTATGCCAGTACCACACTGTTTTGATTGCTTTGTAATATAGTTTGAAATCAGACAGTGTGATGCCTCCAGCCTTGCTCTTCTTTCTCAAGATTGCTTTAGCTATTTAGTCTTGTATGATTCCACACAGATTTTATGGTTGTTACTTCTATTTTTAAAAATGCCATTGGGATTTTAATAGAGATTGCATTGAATCTGTAGATTGCTTTCAGTAATATGGACATGTTAATAATATTAATTCTTCGAATCCATGAACACGCATTATTTTTCCATTTATTTGTGTCTTTTTCAATTTCTGTCATCAAGATCTTATGGTTTTCAGTATATAGATATTTCACCTCCTTGATTAAATTTATTCCTAAGTATTTCATTCTTTTTTGATGCTATGGTAAATCAAGTTGTTTTCTTAATTTTTAGATAGTTCGTTGTTATCTATAAAATGCAACTGATTTTTATATGTTGATTTTGTATGCTGTAACTTTACTAAATTCATTTTTTTTATTAGTTTCAGGTGCACAAAACAATGTAATAGTTAGACATTTATCATTTATATCCCTCAGACAGTGACAACCCCCTCCCCCATCTACTACCCCTCTGACATCGCACAGAGCCATGACATTTCCACCGTCTCTATTCCTAATGCTGTACTCCACTTCTTGTACTATATATGTATATAAAATTATAGTTAACATTCATTATTGTTCAGCTTCAGCTTCAGGTGTACAGTGCAGTGATCAGGCATCTACGTCATCCCTGAGGTGGTCTCCCTAATAAGACAAGTATCCATCGGATACCCTACAAAATCTTTACAACATGATTGATTACATTCCCCAAATTGACTTTCGTAACCCCATGGCAATCTTGTGGTTACTGACTGTGCTTTCTAATCCCCACACCTTCCCCCTTGTCCCCACCCCTGAATTCACTTATTAATTCTAACAGGTTTTTTTTGGTGGAGTCTTTTTTTTTTTTAAGTCAGCCTTTTGAAAAGTTTTTATTTTTTATTGGGGAATATTGGGGGACAGTGCGTTTCTCCAGGGCCCATCGGCTCCAAGTTGTCCTTCAATCTAGTTGTGGAGGGTGCAGCTCAGCTCCAAGTCCAGGCACCATTTTCAATCTTCAGTTGCAGGGGGCACAGCCCACCATCCCATGCAGGAATTGAACAGGCAACCTTGTTGTTGAGAGCTGACGCTCTAACCGACTGAGCCACCTGGCAGCCCCTCTGGAAGCTCAGCAGCAGCTCGTTGTCTTCAATCTAGTTGTGGAGAGTGCAGCTCACTGGCCCATGTGGGAATCGAATCAGCAACCCTGTTGTTAAGAGCTCGCGCTCTGACCAACTGGGCCATCCGGCCACTCCTTGGTGGAGTCTTTAGGGTTTTCCATGTATAAGATCATGTCACCTGCAAACAGAGACAATTTAACTTTTCCTTTCTGATTTGGATGCCTTTTATTTCTATTTCTTGCCTAATTACTCTGGCTAGGACTTCCAGTACTATGTTGAATAGACGTGATAAGAGTGGATACTCTAGTCTTAAAGGAAAAGCTTTAAGCTTTTCACCATTGAGTATGATGTTAGCTGTGGACTTGTCATAGGGACTTTATTATGTTAAGGAACCTCCCTTCTATATCTCATTTGTTAAGAGTTTTATCATGAAAGGATGTTGAATTTTGTCAAATTCATTTTCTGCACCTATTGAGATTGATTATATGACTTTTATCCTTCATTCTATTAATGTGGTATTATCACATTTATTTATTTTCATATGTTGAATTATCCTTGCATCCCAGGGATAAATCCCACTTGATCATGATGTATGATCTTCTTAATGTGTTGTTGAATTTGGTTTACTAGCATTTTATTGAGGATTTTTGCATCTATATTCATT
Source organism: Rhinolophus sinicus (assembly GCF_057876585.1). Taxonomy (NCBI): domain Eukaryota; kingdom Metazoa; phylum Chordata; class Mammalia; order Chiroptera; family Rhinolophidae; genus Rhinolophus; species Rhinolophus sinicus. Next base: position 96,023,948 of record NC_142518.1, read on the forward strand.
GGGGATATTGGTCTGTAATTTTCTCCTTCCTATATTTCAAATGCTTTATATGTCACACCAACTAGTACATTTCCTATACCTCTCTGGTGACAGTTTTAGTAATTGGGCTTCCACCTGGTACCAGAGGCTGGCTGTGCTCCACCTACCACTAACGAGGGGGTTCTCATACACACTGAGAGGTGAGTAATCCAGCCCCCAAAGCTTGTGTTATTAGCTGTTTTCTCAGACTATTTCCAATCCCAACTATCACAGATTGGGTTCTCTGGAAGCAGACATGGTGTTCGAGTTGGAGTGGAAGATATTTATGAGGGATAAATATTTGTGAAAGGAAGGGGGGAGAGAAGCAATATTGGGCAGAGGGAGAAATTGAAATGCTAAGCAGATCTAACAAAGCCTTCGCCAACCCAGTAAGAAACTCAGAAGCAAATAATACTTATCAAAGAGCCCTGTATCAGGCCAAAATGGCTATGCTTTTACAGCTCTGCCTCTTTCAGTGACCAGGTTCAGGCTGTCCCAGGAAAGGTGTGACCTAGCAGCAAAGTGACTCTCTACAGCTATGGAAGAAGCTGACAGCTGGAGGCTGTTGCTGACTGAATTCCCCACAGCTGGGCAGAATGTCCTTCCTTGAAGAGGGATTAGGGTGGATTTCTCTGTATCTACCACAGAGTTAGAAGATCAGGGTCTGAGTCCTGACTCACTTACTTGCTATGTGACACTGGACAAAGTGCTCTACACTGCTGAATCTCTATGGAAATACTTCCCTCATAGGGTAGTTAGGAGAAGTTTAAATGAAGCAATGCACATATGATAGATAGCATTTTGTAAACTTTAAGGTATGTTATAAACGTTAGCTTTTATTGTAGGAAAAGTTTACATTAATTGGGATTCAGAGTTGTTTTCTTTTCACTGACCTACTTCCAGGTCTTTCAGCCACCTAAATTAAAACAAGTAATACACTGGATAAACTCTATGTGTTTTGTTCTATATTGGGGTATTTAATATCCATTCATGTGAAGACCCATGTTTGACATATTTGGATATCCAATAGTGTCTAATACAGGGCTTAACATTCAATAAATAAATATTTCTTCACTGAAAGGAGAAACAGGAAAAATTGTTTCCACTTTTAGAGGAGAAAATAAAATGTTATCAGAAATGAATAGTTATCTGGAAAATTATATTAAGTAATAAATCCAGATGTGGGGACAGAGCCCTAGAGAGCAGTTTCCAGGCTCTCGGCCTCACGTGGAAAGGTGCTGGCTCGCGTAGTAGATGGCCGTCAGCTGTGGCTGGTTGGCCGTCAGCTGTAGCCCTTGAGCCATTGGCCACTGCCTCGGCTGCGCTGGGGAGTGGGGTGGAGGAGAGTCGGTCGGTTGGCAGAAAAGCAGACAGCAGGTCGCACATCATGTGAATCCAGCCTCCAGTGAGACTATAGTGGTATGACTCCCCTATCTATGGCTCTGTGGGTGTTCCTTTTTGGCCTACACACATCCTGTGTTCTTGTGTGGGGAGCGGGAGCAGAGACCCCGCAGGCCGCCCTGCATGACACCAGATTATTTGATTTCCATAACATAGTTACATTAGTACACCAGCTGGTTAGGAAATCCTTTAGGAAATAGAATATGCTCTTTCCAGTGGGCTGAGAATTTCCCATCAGATGAGGCCTCCATAGTCCAAGACAACATCGTTTGCTTCCTTGTAACAGGCACAGCTTGTTAGCAAGATTTACCTGGTGGCTCTACTATGTTTCCTTCAAGTAAGCTCTCCTTTAGGTAGACAATGCTTCTTGTTCTCCTATGAGGATCAAAGGTAGCCATATACATAAGAAGCTTTTCATGTCTTCATTTCCTTAATATTTTTTTTCTGCCCAATCATTCCTTGCTTGAAAGATAATTTCAAGCCACTGTAAAGAAGTCCTATCCTTAAGGCCATGCTTGTAAGTGTCACTTTCTCTCTAGAGGCTGGATTTTAAGTAATTTCCCCTTTCTTTCCTACCAAACAATAAGTTCCTTGATTATCACAGTACGAATATTCAATAATATTTGTTGAATGATTGAGTGACTGAATGAAATATTTGTTTATTTATTTATTTTTAATTTATTGGGGTGACAATTGTTAGTAAAATTACATAGATTTCAGGTGTACAATTCTGTATAACATCATCTATAAATCCCATTGTGTGTTCACCACCCAGAGTCAGTTCTCCTTCCATCACCATATATTTGCTCCCCCTTACCTTCATCTCCCACCCCCCACCCCCCTTACCCTCTGGTAACCACTAAACTATTGTCTGTGTCTATGAGTTTTTGTTTCTCATTTGTTTGTCTTGTTCTTTTGTTGTTTTTGGTTTATATACCACATATCAGTGAAATCACATGGTTCTCTGCTTTTCCTGTCTGACTTATTTCACTCAGCATTACACTCTCAAGATCCATCCATGTTGTCACAAATGTTCCTATATCATCTTTTCTTACCGCCGAATAGTATTCCGTTGTGTATATATACCACAACTTCTTTGTCCATTCATCTATCGAAGGACATTTTGGTTGTTTCCATGTCTTGGCCACCGTAAACAAAGCTGCAATGAACATTGGAGCACACGTGTCTTTATCTATAAATGTTTTCAGATTTTTTGGGTAGATACCCAGGAGAGGGATTGCTGGGTCATATGGCAATTCTGTTCGTAATTTTTTTTTTAAATTTAATTTTATTAAATTTATTGCGGTGACAATTGTTAGTAAAATTACATAGATTTCAGGTGCACAATTCTGTATTACATCATCTATAAATCCCATTGTGTGTTCATCACCCAGAGTCAGTTCTCCTTCCATCACCATATATTCGATCCCCCTTACCCTCATCTCCCACCCCCCACCCCCCGCCTCCCTTACCCTCTGGCAACCACTAAACTATTGTCTGTGTCTATGAGTTTCTGTTTCTCATTTGTTTGTCTTGTTCTTTTGTTGTTTTTGGTTTATATACCACATATCAGTGAAATCACATGGTTCTCTGCTTTTTCTGTCTGACTTGTTTCGCTCAGCATTACTCTCTCAAGATCCATCCATGTTGTCACAAATGTTCCTATATCATCTTTTCTTACTGCCAAATAGTATTCCATTGTGTATATATACCACAACTTCTTTATCCATTCATCTATCGAAGGACATTTTGGTTGTTTCCATGTCTTGGCCACCGTAAACAAAGCTGCAATGAACATTGGAGAACACGTGTCTTTATCTCTAAATGTTTTCAGATTTTTTGGGTAGATACCCAGGAGAGGGATTGCGGGGTCATATGGCAATTCTATTCGTAATTCTTTGAGGAACCTCCACACTGCCTTCCATAACGGCTGCACCACTCTGCATTCCCACCAACAGTGTATGAGGGTTCCTTTTTCTCCACAGCCTCTCCAACACTTGTTACTATTTGTCTTGTTTATGATCGCCATTCTGACTGGGGTGAGGTGATATCTCATTGTGGTTTTGATTTGCATTTCTCTGATGATTAGTGATGTTGAGCATTTTTTCATATGTCTATTTGCCATTTGTATGTCCTCTTTGGAGAAATGTCTCTTGAATGAAATATTTTTAAAAGGCTAACTGTCTTTCAAGTGTTTCTTGCTGAATGGAATTACTTACTTGTATCTGTTAAATGTGCTGGAATTGAAAGAAGAACCAAACTATTTTATTTTCACTCTAGGCTTTCCCTAAGTTTGGTAGAACTTTCTATCAAAACTTTTTCTTTTTTACAGTATGCGTTTCAGTTTTACGTATGTCTCTTTTTTATCTCTCTTTGTCTCTGTCTCTCTATCTCTCTATATAACATTTTTCCTTTTTTTTCTTTTTTTTTAAATTAAAGTTTATTGAGGTGACAATTGTTAGCAAAGTTACATAGATTTCAGGTGTACAATTCTGTATTACATCATCTATAAATCCCATTGTGTGCTCACCACCCAGAGTCAGTTCCCCTTCCATCACCATATATTTCATCCCCTTTACCCTCATCTACCACCCCCCTCCTTACCCTCTGGTAACCACTAAACTATTGTCTGTGTCTTTGAGTTTTTGTTTCTCAATTGTTTGTCTTGTTCTTTTCTTGTTTTTGGTTTATACACCACTTATCAGTGAAATCATATGGTTCTCTGCTTTTTCTGTCTGACTTATTTCGCTTAGCATTATAATCTCAAGAGCCATCCATGTTGTCACAAATGGTCCTATTTCATCTTTTCTTACCACCGAATAGTATTCCATTGTGTATATATGTACCAAACTTCTTTATCCATTCATCTATCAAAGGACATTTTGCTTGTTTCCATGTCTTGGTCACTGTAAATAAAGCTGCAATGAACATTGGAGCACACATGTCTTTATGTATAAATGTTTTCAGGTTTTTTTGGTAGATACCCAGGAGAGGGATTGCTGGGTCATATGGTAATTCTATTCTTAAATTTTTTTTTTAAAGATTTTATTGGGGAAGGGGCACAGGACTTTATTGGGGAACAGTGTGTACTTCCAGGACTTTTTTCCAAGTCAAGTTGTTGTCCTTTCAGTCTTAGTTGTGGAGGGCGCAGCTCAGCTCCGGGTCCAGTTGCCGTTGCTAGTTGCAGGGGGCATAGCCCACCATCCCTTGCAGGACTCGAGGAATTGAACTGGCAACCTTGTGGTTGAGAGCCCGCGCTCCAACCAACTGAGCCATCTGGGAGGCAGCTCAGCTCAAGGTGCCGTGTTCAATCTTAGTTACAGGGGGTGCTGCCCACCATCCCTTGTGGGACTCGAGGAATTGAACCGGCAACCTTGTGGTTGAGAGCCCACTGGCCCATGTGGGAATTGAACCGGCAGCCTTCGGAGTTAGGAGCATGGAGCTGTAACCGCCTGAGCCACCGGGCCAGCCGCTCTATTCTTAATTTTTTGAGGAACCTCCACACTGCCTTCCATTGCGGCTGCACCAGTCTGCATTCCCACCAACAGTGTATGAGGATTCCTTTTTCTCCACAGCCTCTCCAACACTTGTTACTATTTGTCTTGTTGATGATAGCCATTCTGACTGGGGTGAGGTGATATCTCATTGTGGTTTTGATTTGCATTTCTCTGATGATTACTGATTTTTCATATGTCTGCTTGCCATTTGTATGTCTTCTTTGGAGAAATGTCTCTTCAGGTCCTCTGCCCATTTTTCAATTGGGTTGTTTGTTTTTTTGTTGTTGAGTTGTATGAGTTCCTTGTATATTTTGGATATTAGACCCTTATCAGAGGCACTGTTTACAAAAGTCTTCTCCCATTTAGTTGGTTGCCTCTTTATTTTGTCGATGGTTTCTTTTGCTGTGCAGAAGCTTTTAAGTTTGATATCGTGCCATTCATTTATTTTAGCTTTTACTTACCTTGCCTTTGGAGTCAAATTCATAAAATGCTCTTTGAACCCAAGATCCATAAGTTTAGTACCTATGTTTTCTTCTATGCAGTTTATTGTGTCAGGTCTTATGCTTAAGTCTTTGATCCATTTTTAATTAATTTTGGTACATGGTGACAGATAGCAGTCCAGTTTCATTCTTTTGCACGTGGCTATCCAATTCTCCCAGCACCATTTGTTGAAGAGGCTATCCTTCCTCCATTGTATGTTTTTAGCTTCTTTGTCAAAAATTATCTGTCCATATTCATGTGGTTTTATTTCTGAGTTCTCAATTCTATTCCATTGGTCTGTGTGTCTGTTTTTCTGCCAATACCATGCTGTTTTGATTATTGTAGCCCTGTAGTACAAGCTAAAGTCAGGGAGTGTGATACCTCTAGCATTGTTCTTTTTTCTTAAGATTGCTTTGGCTATTCGGGGTCTTTTGAGGTTATGTATAATATTTTTCTACTTAAATTTTCTATGCAACGGCATTGCCAATTAATATGATCATTGATGTTATTGAGTTTAAATAACCAAAATACATTTAAAAAGCTGCAGTTTTGGACCCCTCCATAGCCCAAGCTGAATATATTAAAAATGTCATACCTTGCATGTATAATAAATATTTGAAAAAAATCACATCTCAAATCAAGTACAAAGATATCCATATTGCCTTGTTTGAATTGCAATATTTCCATTACTCTGCAGTGTTTATACAGAATTTAATAGCTTCTAAAATCCTAGTTGTTTGGTTTAATTATTGTTACCTTTGTAGAACAGTGTCACATTATAAATTATTTTGCTTTCATTATGGAAATTTTCAAACATACATGAAAGTAGACAGAATAATATAATGAACCCCCACATATACATCACCCAGCTTCAATAATTACCAACACATGGCCCAACTTGTTTCATCTATATCCCCTCCATTCGTCTTCACCCAACTTCTAGACACTTTTAAAGCAAATCCCAGACAGCGTATTATTTCACCTATAAATACTTCAGTTTATAGGAACTGTTTTGACAGAAGTATTTGCTTTGTCTTGTTTGTTTACTCTGCTGGTGTATATAACAATATTAGTTGTTTTGTGGGAGGTATAATATCAAAAGTTCTCAACAAAGCAGTGTTGGTATTTAGTCCTGCATTTTTTAAAGCAGCTTAAAATAACACGCATATTTATTATCTCACAGTTTCAGGAGTCCAGTGGTTTAGCTGGGTCCTTTGCTTCAAGGCCTCTCACAAGGCTGTAGTCAAAGTGTTGGCTGGTGCTGGGGTCTCATCTGAGACTCAATTGGGGAAGGATCCACTTCAGAGATCTCACAGTTGCTGTCAGGATTCAGTTCCTTGTGATCTGTTGGAGTGAGGGCCTCAGTTTCTTGCTAGCTGTTGTCCAAAAGATCACCTCATTTCCTTATCACATAGGCCTCCATAACATGACTGACTGCTTCATCAAAGCATGCAAGCTGAGGAGGCAATAGAGAGTCTGCTAAAAATACAGAAGTTACAATCCATTGTAATATAATCATGTAAGTGACATCCTATAACTCCTGCCACATTCTACTGGTTAGAAACAAGTCACAGATCTCCCACACTTGAGGGGAGATGATTTTACAAGGTATGAGTGCCAGGAGACGGGTATCATTGGGAGCATCTAAAAGCAAATGTGTCACACTTGAGATGCTTGAGGATAGTTGATAAAATCAAGGTTCAAAACAGTTTTTGGTGCTATGTCCAATCACTCGAGAGCAGGACTGTACTAAGATTGAGTGTGTTCAAGAGATGAATTGGGTACAACAAAAGGTCTCTTGGTCACCCTCCACTAATCTGATCAGCAGAACTGACAGATGCTTTCCAGTCTCTTTGTGCCTGTGCTTACTAATGTCCAAGGTGACTGCACGTGGGAGGGTGGCAGGCTTCTCTCAGGCCAGCCCTGAGTAAGTACTCTTTTCTCCTCCATTTGAGTGGTACGCCTGAACCCATTCTTGTGTGTTGGGTTTGTCCCCGTTTTCATCCATTTGGGCTGCTAAAACAAAATAACACAGACTATGTGGTTTATAAACAATAAATTTATTTCTCACACTTCTGGAGGAGGCTAGAAGTCCAAGATGGAAGTGCCAGCATGGTCGTATTCTGATGAAGGCCTTCTTCTAGATTGGAGATCACAAACTTCTCACTGTGTCCACACATGGTGAAAGGGGTGAAGGAGCTCTCTGGAGCCCTTTTCATATGGGCACTGATCCCATTCCTGAGGGCTCTGCCTTCATGGCCTAATCACCTCCCAAAGGCCTCACCTAATACCATCACCTTGGGGGTTAGGATGTCAACATATGAATTTTGTGGGGACACATTTAGACTATAGTAGTCCCCAAAGCTGATAACACCAGATATTGTAATTACATTATTATATAACTGAATATTACATAAATTGAATAGATATGACTATGAAAAAAATGTGCTTTTATAATTACGTTTAATGCTTATAGAAAATATTATTAAAAGACTCAAGTTGCTCAAACCTCATTATCAAATTAGGTGTGGTTGAGATATCTGTAAAAATGGAGGGAAATATGAAAATCTAGAAATTTTCTGTTCCCAGATTTCTTTGCCCATGTCTCTAAGTCCTTTAATTGTTTTAAATAAACAGAAACTGGAAATCAGCTGAAGCATAAATGTGCTGTTTAAACAAGAACAAGGAGAAAAATCCTATCAGCATATTCGCACTTGGAAATGAAAAAGAACCTTGACTTTAAATCAATAGATTGGTGAACAAGTGTGCAGATCTATGGTAGAAGAAAGTGTTCATGCATCTTTTTTCCTTTTTTTTGAATAATTTTGTAGTCAGTATTTATTGATCTCCTGTATCAGAACTGGCTATTGACAGTCTCCTTGTTTATCCCATGGGCATCCCAGGGATAAAGCATCCCAGCTTGCTTCCCACCTACCTTCTGCTTTGCTATTCTTCCAGGTGGTACTACCCTTGCTTAACCCAGTAACTTCCATTTTCCCAGCTCACAGTGGTTAGTGTTTCTTGCTGGACAGCTGACTTCATCTACACATGGGCTTATGTGGCTGGAGCCATTCAGGTGCTTGGCAAACCATAGTAGTGGATCCTTCAAACACCCAAGGGTCTGACAATAGAGGCCTGAGGGGCTTCAAATCTAGCTGTGTTCCCAGGCTCACCATTAGATCTGCCTGTACCCAGGGAAGTCCTGTCACGTCTCCCAGGGAGATGCAATCATGTACAACCAGCTATCCTTTCCTGATTTGTCCTAATTGCTTCTTTCTTTTTTGGTAACAGTTTTATTGAGATATAATTCACATACAATTCACCTATTTAATGTGTACAATTCAATGGCTTTTATGATATTCACAGGCATGTGTAACCATCACCACTATCTAATTTTAGAACATATTCATCACCCCAAAAGGAAAGCTTATACCCATTAAGCAGTTGCTTCCCATTCCACCTTCCCTCAGCCCCTGGCAACCACCAATCTGGTTTCTGTCTCTATGGATTTGCCTATTCTGGATATTACATATAAATGGAATCATACAACATGTGGCCTTTTATGCCTGTTTTCTTTCACTTAGCATTATGTTTTCAAGATTCATACACGTTGTAGCATATATCAGTACTTCATTTGTTTTTATGGTAGGATAATATTTTCACTGTATCCCTGTATACCACTTTTTGACCATCCATTCATCTGTTGATGGACATTTAGGTAGTTTCCACTGATTTGACTATTATGAATAATGCTGCTATGAACAAGTTTCTGCGAAGACATGTTTTCATTTTTCTAGCAGTGGAATTGCTAAGGCATATTGTAACGCTATGTTTAACCTGTTGAGGTTTGTTTAATAGAAAATTGATTTCTAATTCTCAGCATGTACGTTTTTTTTATTTCATGCATTATTCACCATCTAGTTTAATCACATGCTTGCATCCCTGTTATTCATATATCCCATGACCATTGGTGGCTGTTCAGGGAACAAAAATAAATTTAATTATTAACCTAATCAAAATTAGAATTAGACAATTGAAAAACAATAGTTAAAGGCATACATGTAAGTTTTGGATAATTACAAACTAGCCCTTGCTATTTAATTTATACACTGACGTCTTTGTGTTTAATTAGTCAAACATTCTTACTCTAATCAATTTTGGAAAATGATGAAAAATTGAGTAAAATTTTTGAGTACAATACTTACATCTCACTTGTTTTACTTCTGCTGCTATTTTAATAAGATGGTCAAAGGAAGTCATTGGAATTTAACATTTTTTAAAACTTTCTTTTTGCAACAGTCTAGACCACCGGCCTCTTTAACTTCCTGTGCTGCTGCCTGAGTGACCCACTTTCCTGAGTTGGCCTCACAAAGACATGCTTGAGTTCCTTGCTCATGATGGTGTTTTAAATAGAAATATAAAGGAACCAGCTGAATTAGCCAACAACTGGCCTCTTCCATTCTCTTCCTAACTTTACCCTAACTTGGGCACTAACCCTTGTACTCACCCCAATTCTGAACTCCTATGTTCAACCACAACAGTAACATTCTTGGAAAAAAGGCAAGGGGAAGCAGAAGGGAATGCATAAAAGAGCTATTCTAGGATAGGTTAGTGTTATAGAAAAATCTTGAGTAGCTTCCTGGTTCAGCTCCCCACCACTGAGCTCCAATCTCTGGGTAAGACTGTCTATGTTGTGCCTGTTTTCTGCTTGCAGTGAGGAATTTGTCTTTGGGGATCTATAATCTCACCAGTGTTATTTTCGATGTTTTCTTTAGATGTGTCTACATAAGCAAAAGTCAAACTGAATTTGAGAACTATGCTGACTGATTAGCAGGCATTTGGTCCTGTACAAAATGTCCATGCTCAGAAAATGTTCCTGCGTTCAAATAATCCACAACATTTATTTATACTTTTGGTTTACAGGATTCAGACATAAAAATAATAGCATTTTTTGTTGTTATGATAATTGTATTGTGGCTGTATTGCCAATAATAATCATTCTTGCCTGGGTAACCTAGCTAGTCATGGCACATGGGGTTACGTAGATAGGTCAGGATTCAAAATTTGCAGAAGAGCGAGATTTACATTAACTATGGACCAAATGTCTCCATGGACATTTTGGACAGGATCAAATTTTGGCATGGACCAAATGTCTCCATGGATGTTTTGGACAGGACCAAATGTCCCACAAGGTGCTACTTATCTTTTTAGTTCAGGCAAAATACTTGGCTCTTGGGTAAAATTAGATTTTTTGTGTGTGTTAAATTTTCCTTACTACCTAAATGCAAGTGACTGTAATGATACCATGGTCCTTAGGACTCATACTGGAGCATTGTAATTTGGGCCTTTGGATCTTTTAGCAATTAGAAACTAGCTCATAAAATAAGGCTTTTACTCAATATCACTCAATGTTTTTAAAAAAGCCAAGTTTCACAAACACAGCAGATGATTGCTTTACTTTTTATTTACTTTATTTTAGCGCTATGGGTTTGGAGAATGCTTTAAATTCTGTTAAAACAAAGTGAAATGCTTTCTACTAAAACAGCTTCCTCCCAGACATGTCTGTGTGTCTGAGGCAGCAGTGACTCTTTACAGTTTACAACGAACCAGTCATGACAAACCACCATGATCTATTTTAGGCCAGGCCTTCTTCCTTTGACTCACATGGAATCTGAAAGGTTAAAAACTTGTACATACTACAAGATACTTAGAAAAACAAGACCTTCACCCTTCATTTTTTTTAAGTTCATATTTTTCTGATTATAAAAGTAATACATATTCATTGTGGAAAATCTAGAAAATAGAGTGTGCCCTTTGATCCACTAATTCCATTTCTAGGAATCTGTTCTTGCACATGGACGGGCTCAGTGATTTATGATGTGCATGGATGTTTACTGTAGCATTGTTTGTAACAATAAAATACAGGAAACAACATAAATGTCCATCAAAAGGGAACTCATTTAATTATAGTATCTCCATGCTGTGGAATCTAGGCAGCAGCTTAAAAGTCACATTAATCTATATGAACTGACATGGAATAGGTTTTGTTTTCTTTTTAAAGATTTTATTGGGGAAGGGGAACAGGACTTTATTGGGGAACAGTGTGTCAGTCTTAGTTGTGGAGGGTGCCATTCAGCTTCAAGTTGTTGTCCTTTCAGTCTTAGTTGTGGAGGGCACAGCTCAGCTCCAGGTCCAGTTGCCATTGCTAGTTGCAGGGGGCTCAGCTCCCTTGTGGGAGTCGAACCAGCAACCTTGTGGTTGAGAGCCCACTGGCCCATGTGGGAATTGAACTAGCAGCCTTCGGAGTTAGGAACATGGAGCTCTAACCGCCTGAGCCACCAGGCCAGCCCTGGAATGGTTTTTGACATGTATTTATTTAAGATTAATTATATCTTTATCACAATTGCACATTGCTTTTCCTGTTGAAGAGGCTGAGTCTTGATTGCTTTAGTAAATACATCATCTTAAGGCAGAACTAGAGAGAGTTTGGATAAGGAAAGCTTACAGAGTTAACACAGTCCCTTCTTGTGGATGGTAGATATTTTCTCTTTATCAATATAGCTTCCATTTTCTGCTTTCTTTTTGGTGGAATAGGGGGTGTCCTACTTTAATTTATATTCAATGTAACACAAGCATAAGGTTAAACATATGAAATACTATAGGTTTTTAATGAAATGCAATAATCATCCCCTGTCCCATTCTTCTCAATTTTTAGACATACTTCCTACAAGTAACCATTTTTAACCATTCTTCTTTTAATTTTTCTGGTGATTACCCACTTAATGCTAAATACCACAAACACCATTTAAAAAACTGAAATTGGTGATGCAAAGTAAGGACATACAACCAAGACTAGTGTACCCAAGAAGCCTGTCATTTAAAATTGAAGGAGAGATAAAGAGCTTCCCAGACAAGGAAAAGCTGAAGTTGTTCATCACCACCAAATCAGTATTATAAGAAATGTAAAAAGGACTTCTTTAAGAAGAAAGGGGGGGTGAAGAATGTAAATATGAATCATAAAATGGTGATAACTACATACCTATCGATAATAACGTTAAATGTAAATGGATTAAAGGCTCTAATCACAAGACATAGGATAGTTGAATGGATAAGAAAACAAGACCCATACACATGCTGTCTACAAGAGACCCACTTCAGATTGAAAGACACACACAGACTGAAGTAAAGGAATAGAAAAAATATATTTCATGCAAATGGAAACAAAAAAAAGCTGGGATAACAATACTTATATCAGACAAAATAAAAAAGGCTATAATAAGAGACAATGAAGGGTATTATATAATGATAAAGGAATCAATACAACAAGAGGATATAACCCTTGTAAACATTTATGCACCCAACACAGGAACACCTAAATATATAAAGGAAATATTGACAGTCATAAAGGGAGAGATTGACAGTAATATGGTCATAATAAGGGACTTTAACACCCTATTGACATCAATGGCTAGATCTTCCAGATAGAAAAGCAACAAGGAAACAGTGGCTTTAAATAACACATTAGATCAGAGGGACTTAATTGATATTTTTAGAGCATTTCATGATAAAGCACCAGAATATAGATTCCTCTCAAGTGTATATGGAACATTTTCCAAGATAGACCACATGTTAGGCCACAAAACAAGTCTCAATAAATTTAAGAAGATTGAAATCATATTAAGCACCTTCTCTGACCACATGGCATGAAACTAGAAATCAATTAATTACAAGAAGAAAACTGAAAATGCACAAACTCTTGGAGGCTAAACAACATGTTGCTAAATAATGAATGGATCAGCAACTAGATCAAGGGAGAAATCAAAAGATACCTTGAGACAATCGAGGAAAAAATACCCACAACTACCCAAAATCTATGGGACACAGTCCTAAGAAGGAAAATTACAGCAATACAGGCTTACCTCAATAAACAAGAAAAATCACAAATAAACAATATAACCTTACACCTAAAGGAACTAGAGCAAACAAAGCCCAAATTAAGTAAATGGAAGGAAATAATAAAGATCAGAGTGGAAAGAAATGAAATACGTCTAAAAACAAAATACAAACAATCAATGAAACCAAGAGCTTGTTCTTCGAAAACATAAACAACATTGATAAACCTTTAACCAGACTTATCAAGAAAAAAAGGAGAGGACCCAAATAAATAAAATCAGAAATAAAAGAAAAGTGACAACTGACACCACAGAAATACAAAGGAAGGACTATAAGAAAATACTATGAACAATTATATGCAAAAAATTGGACATCTGGAAGAAATGAGTTAATTTCTAGAAACATACAATCTTCCAAGCCCGAATCAGGAAGAAACAGAAAATCTGAACTGACCAGTTACTACTAATAAAATCACATTAGGAATCAAAAACTTCCAACAAACAAAAGTTCTAGTTCGGATGGCTTCACAGGTGAATTTGACCAAACATTCAAAGAATGTATCCTTCTCAAACTATTCCAAAAAATTCAAGAGGAGGGAAGTCTCCCATGATCATTTTATGAGGCCACCATTACCATGATCCCCAAACCACACAGACATCACAAAAAAAGAAAACTATAGGCCAATATCCCTGATAAACATAGATGCAAAAATCCTCAGCAAAATGTTAGCAAACTGAATTCAGCAATACATTAAAAAGGTCATTCACCACGATCAAGTGGGATTTATTCCTGGGATGCAAGGTTGCTTCAATATCCACAAATCAATTAATGTGATACACCACATAAACAAAATGAAGGATAAAAATCATATGATCATATCAATAAATGCAGAAAAAGTATTTGACGAAATTCAGTATCTATTTATGATAAAAACCCTCAGCAAAATAGAAATAGAGGGAACGTACCTTAACATAATGAAGGCCTATATGACAAACCCACAACTAACGTCATAGTCAATTGTGAAAAGCTAGAAGTTTTCCTTAAGATCAGGAACAAGACAAGGATGTCCACTCTCAGCACTTTATTCAACATAGTATTAGAAGTCCTAGCCACAGCAATCAGACAAGAAAAAGAAATGAAAGGCATCCAAATTAGAAAGGAAGAAATAAAATTGTCATTATTTGCCGATGACATGGTACTAAAGATTCCACCAGAAATCTATTAGAACTGATAAACAGATTCAGTAAAGTAGCTGGATACAAATTTATATTCAGAAATTATTTGCATTTTTATACACCAATAACAAACTATCAGAGAAATTAAGAAAACAATCTCATTTATAAATTGCATCAAAAGTTAAAATAAAATACCTAGGAATAAATTTAACTGAGGTGGTAAAAGACCTACAGGAAAATTATAATACATTGAAGAAAGATATTGAAGAAGATACAAATAAATTGAAGCATATACCATGCTCATAGATAGAAAGAATTAACATCATTTAAATGTCCATACAACCTAAAGAAATCTATAGTTTCAATGCAATCCTTATCAAAATAGTAATGGCATTTTTCACAGAACTAGAACAAATAATCCTAAAATTCATATGGAACCACAAAAGACTCCAAAATGCCATGGCAATCTTGAAAAGGAAGAACAAAATTGGAGGTATCACGCTACCTGATATCAAACTATACCACAAGGCTACAGTAGTCAAAACAGCATAGTACTGGCATATAAACAGACACATAGATCAATGGAATAGAATAGAGAGCCCAGAAACAAACCCACACCTATATTGTCAATTAGTTTGTGACAAAGGAGGCAAGAATATACAATGGGGTAAAGACAGACTATTCAATAAATGATGTTGGGAAAACTGGACAGATGTATGCAAAAAAGAAAAGAAAAGAAACTGTACTACTTTCCCATACCATATACAAAAATAAAGTCAAAATGGATTAAAGACTTAAATATAAGACCAGAAACCATAAAACTCCTAGTAGAAAACATAGGCAGTAACTACTCTCTGACATTTCTCTTAGTAATATTGTTTTCTGATATATCTCCTTGGGTAAGGAAAACAAAAGAAAAAATAAACAAATGTGACTACATCAAACGAAAAATTGTTTCTTATGGCAGAGTGGTATTCTACTGTGCATATATACTGCATCTTCTTTATCCAATCATCTATCGGAGGACACTTAGGTTTTTTCCATGTCTTGGGCACTGTAAATAATGCTACAGTGAACATTGGAGTACGTATATCTTTATGGATAATATGGATAAATATTTTCAGATTTTTTGGGTGACACCATGGATGGATCTTGAGATTATTATGCTAAGTGAAATAAGTCAGACAGAAAAAGTCAAGAACCATATGACTTCACTCATATGTGATATAGAAAACTGAAGACAACAAAGGAATAAGACAACAAAGGAACAAGAAGAAACAAAAACTCATAGACACAGACACCAGTTTAGTGGTCAGTAGAGGGTAAGGGGAGAGGAATGGTAGAAGAGGGTAAAGGGGGTCAAATATATAGTGATGGAAGGAGAACTGACTCTGGGTGGTGAACACATAATGCGATATATAGATGATGTGTTATAGAATTGTACACTTGAAACCAATGTAGTTTTGTTGACCATTTTTACCACAATAAATTTTACTAAAGAAAGAAAAAGAGAAAGAAAGAAAAAGGTTTTGCACAGCAAAGAATACACCAACAAAAAGAAAAGATAACCTACTGAATGGGAGAAGAAATTTGTCAATTATATATTGAATGAGGGGTTAATATCCAAAATTCATAAAGAACCCATACAACTCAACACCAAAAAAACCAAACAACAATTAAAAAAAGGCAAGGGACCTGAATAGACATTTCTCCAGGGACATACAGATGGCCAATAGACGTATGAAAAGATGTTCAACGTCATTAATCATCAGAGAAATGCATATAAAAACCACAATGAGATATCACCTCACACTTATCAGAATGGCCATCATCAATAAATCAACAAACAACAAGTGCTGGTGAGGATGCAGAGAAAAGGACACCCTCGTGCACTATTGCTGGGATTGCAAATTGGTGCAGTCACTATGGAAAACAGTCTGGAGGTTTCTCTAAAAACTAAAAATATAATTAATTACCTTATGAC
Source organism: Rhinolophus sinicus (assembly GCF_057876585.1). Taxonomy (NCBI): domain Eukaryota; kingdom Metazoa; phylum Chordata; class Mammalia; order Chiroptera; family Rhinolophidae; genus Rhinolophus; species Rhinolophus sinicus. The sequence goes on from NC_142518.1 coordinate 96,040,396, forward strand.
CCAGCACCACTTCTAGGTATTTATATGAAGAAATCCAAAAGCTTAATTCAAAAAGATATATGTTAATCGCACCGTTATTTACAGTAGCCAAGATATGGAAGTAACCTAAGCGCCCATCAGTAGATGAATGGATAAAGAAGAGGTGGTACATAAGACAATGGAATATTACTGAGCCATAAAAAATGAAATCTGACTATTTGTGATAACATGGATGGGCGTAGAGTGTATTATGCTAAGTGAAATAAGTCAGACAGAGAAAGACAAATACCATATGATCTCACTTATATGTCAAATCTAAAGAACAAAATAAATGAACAAATAAAACAGAAACAGAGTCACAGACACAGAGAACAAACTGATGGTTGCCAGATCAGAGAGGGGCTGGGAGGCTGGGTGAAAAAGGGGAAGGGAGGTAGAAGTACAAGTTGGTAGTTATGAAATAGTCACAGGGACATAAAGTATAGCATCGGGAATATAGTCAATCATATTGTAACAACTACGCATAGTGCCAGGTGGATTACTAGACTAGTTGGGGGAATCACTTCATAAATTATATAAATGTCTAATTGCTATGCTGTACACCTGAAAGTACTTTACAATAAGATTGAATATACAATGAAAAACACTGAAATTGTACCAAAAATACTTCTAATGCAAAACATCAGTCTTTTGACACATCTGCTCTGTTTCTACTCCTCCCGAAATAATCGATTTCTTGTCATTTTTTCTACTTTATAATAATGTAATACATCAGCATGGTTCAAAAAATCAGAAATATATGTGATTTTACTAACAATTGTCACCCCAATAAATTTAAGAAAAAAAAAAAAGAGGATTTCCGGAAAAATGGCGGCGTGAGGTGAGCCTCTGAAAAGCTCCCCTGGAATTTACAAAGAATCGAACAACAAAAACTCCACAAAGGACTCCCTGCACAGCAGACAGGCAAGATGAAGAGGCCCACTACCGACTGAAATCACCTACAGGTGGGAGATTCGCGCGAGTGGAGGGAGGAGGAAAGGGAGAAGTGCGCGGAGACGGAGCCACGCAGGCGCAGGACGCAGACCTAGCTCATCCAAGCTCGCTGCTTCCCGGAGCTACCGCAGCTGCGGGAGAGGGAAGAACTCGGACTGCTAGGGCTCCGCCAGGGCTCCACAGGGCTGAGGGGACAGCATATAACACGGCTGAACCCAACGCTCACGGCAGAGACCTCGGAGAAAAGACTGAGGGAAAAAGGCTGAAAACGGTGGTTTAAGCCTGCACTGCCGAGCAGAGAACGGAGCCTTAGGCACTGAGACTAGCCGCCCCCTCCCTCCCCTCCCAGAGCTCGCCCCGCCCCCACCTGCCCAGTGCTAGAAGCGAAACAGTAGCAGTGTCAGATCAAAACAACAGAAAATTTGCTATATTTGAGAACTGTGGCCCACAGACACAAATTCACAGCCCAACTAGTTCTGGCAAAGGGGAGAGAGCCGTGGAAGCAGGACCGGCTGTGGTGGAGATCGCTGCCATTGCTCTGGGCCACCTCTCACAACTCACCCCGCCCCTGACCCCACCTATCTGGGCAGATCCCTGCAGGAGTAAAAAGAACTGCTGAAACATACGGGCTCTGAATCAGGATCTGGAAGAGCTTTGGAACATCAAAAGCTCTACGGATACCCATCAGGACACTGGGCCCTGTGACCTAGACGAACTATTAACAGAGGAGAAGCCCGTCTCCTGGGGAATCCCCCCATTGTGTGAGAAGCAGGAATAGTGCAGAGAAAACATAGCACTACCGTGTGGGAGAAGAAAAATAAATTGCAGTTGGAGAAATAATCAAACATTCTACCAACAAGTACTGGAAAACAAAAGAAAGACCTCTTCCTATCAACCTGTTGCAGAAGTCACTCCTGTAGATGTCTAGGAAGAGAAATAGTAAACCAGTAATCGCCATGAATAACCAAGGCAACAAGATAGCTCAGAAAGAAAGTGAAAAATCTCCAGAGAAGGCACTTAAAGATACAGAAATATGTGACTTAAATGACAGAGAATTCAAGATTGCAGTTCTGAAAAAACTCAATGAGATACAAGAAAACACAGAGAGGCAGTTAAAGGAACTCAGAAACTCAATCAAAGAACAGCATGAGCATTTTACAAAAGAGATTGAAATTTTAAAAAAGAACCAAATAGAATTTGTGGAGATTAAGAACTCAATAGAAGAAATTAAGAATGAAATAACCAGCTTAGGTAGTAGAGTTGACCAGATGGAGGAAAGAATCAGTGACATCGAAGACAGAAACCTGGAAATGACACAGATGGAAGAAGAAAGAGACTTGAGACTTAAAAGAAATGAAAGAACTCTACAAGAACTTTCTGACTCCATCAGAAAGAGCAATATAAGAATAATGGGCATACCAGAAGGAGAAGAAAGAGAGAAGGGAACAGAGAATATATTCAAACAAATTGTCGATGAGAACTTCCCAAATTTGTGGACAGAACTGGACCCTCGAATCCAAGAAGCAAATAGAACACCTAGTTACCGCAATCCCAACAGGCCTTCTCCAAGGCACATTGTATTGAAGCTGTCTAAAATCAACGACAAAGAAAGAATCCTCAAGCCAGCCAGGGAAAAGAAGATGGTAACCTACAAAGGAAATCCCACTAGATTATCATCAGAATTTTCAGCAGAAACTCTACAAGCCAAGAGGGAGTGGAAACAAATATTCAAACTATTGAAAGAGAGAAATTATGAGCTAAGAATAATATATGCAGCAAAGATATCCTTTAGATATGAAGGAGGAATAAAGACCTTTCCAGACATACAGAAGCTGAGGGAATTTTCTAATACACGACGTGCACTACAAGAAATACTTAAGGAGGCTATTCGACCACCATCAACAGGGACAATTTGTGGCAACCAAAACTCAAAAAGGGGGTAAGAGTAAAGGCCTGAACCAGAATATGGGAATGGAGAAAGTAAGCATGCTGAAGAAAATGGAATACTCTAAATATCAAACTTTCTTTTACATAAACTTAAGGGTAACCACTAAAATAAATCCAGAACTGAAATAAAAGAAGAAACAGAGGGAAACATCATAGAATACCACCACACAGAAATAATAGACAACAACAAAAAGGCAAAGAAACAATGGAGACACAGCCTTACCAGAAAGCTAAAGATAGAATGATAGGAAATCCTCACATATCAATAATCACCCTAAATATAAATGGACTGAACTTACCAATAAAAACGCACAGAGTAGCAGATTGGATCAAAAAACTAAACCCAACCATATGCTGTCTCCAAGAGACACATCTCAGCTACAAGGACAAGCATAGACTCAAAGTGAAAGGGTGGAAATTGACACTCCAAGCAAATGGTACCCAGAGAAAATCAGGTGTAGCCATAATGATATCAGATGAAACAGACTTCAAGGTGAAAAAGATAACAAGAGACAAAGATGGACATTTCATAATGGTGAAGGGGACTGTACAACAAGAAGACATAACAGTCATCAATATTTATGCCCCCAATCAAGGAGCACCAAAATACACCAAGCAACTACTAACAGAACTAAAGGGAGAAATTGACCAAAACACAATTATACTAGGGGACTTAAATACATCATTGACAGCTATGGATAGATCATCCAAACAGAAAATAAATAACGAAATCATACCCCTAAATGACACATTAGATGAAATGGACATAATTGACATTTATAGAGCACTTCATCCGAAAACATGAGACTACACATTCTTTTCAAGTGTACATGGAACATTCTCAAGGATAGACCATATATTGGGACATAAAATCAGTCTCAACAAATTTAAGAAGATTGAAATCATACCATGCATATTCTCTGATCACAAGGCTTTGAAATTGGATATCAACTGTAAAAAGAAAGCTGGGAAAAACACAAATACATGGAGATTAAACAACATACTTTTAAAGAAGGACTGGGTCAAAGAAGAAATTAGAGGAGAGATCAAAAGATACATAGAAACAAATGACAATGAAAACACATCCTACCAAAATTTTTGGGATGCAGCGAAAGCAGTTTTAAGAGGGAAATTTATCTCATTACAGGCCTATCTCAAGAAACAAGAAAACTCCCAAATAAATAACTTCATGTTACACCTGAAAGAACTAGAAAAAGAAGAACAAGTAAAACCTAAGGTCAGCAGAAGAAAGGAAATAATAAAAATTAGAGCAGAACTAAATGAAATAGAGAACAAAAAGACAATAGAAAAAATTAATGTGACAAAAAGCTGGTTCTTTGAGAAGATTAACAAAATTGACAAACCATTGGCTAGACTTACTAAGATAAAAAGAGAGAAGACACTGATTAACAAAATCAGAAACGTAAAAGGGGAAGTTATCACGGACACCACAGAAATACAAAGGATCATCCAAGAATACTATGAAGGAATATATGCCACCAAATTCAACAACCTAGAAGAAATGGACAAGTTCTTAGAAACATATAGCCTTCCAAGGCTGAACCATGAAGAACTGGAGAATCTAAGCAGACCGATCACTAGTAACAAAATTGAATCAGTCATCCAAAACCTTCCCAAAAGCAAAAGTCCAGGACCAGATGGCTTCACTAGTGAATTCTACCAAACCTTCAAAGAGGATCTAATACCAATCCTGCACAAACTCTTCCAAAAAATTGAAGAAGAGACAGTACTCCCTAACTCATTTTATGAGGCCAACATTACCCTGATACCAAAACCTGGTAAGGACAGCACAAAAAAAGAAAACTACAGACCAATATCTCTGATGAATACCAATGCAAAAATCCTAAATAAAATTCTAGCAAATCGAATACAACAATGCATTAAAAAGATTATTCATCACGACCAAGTGGGGTTCATCCCCGGGGCACAAGGATGGTTCAACATACGCAAATCCATCAATGTGATACATCACATAAACAAAATAAAGGACAAAAATCATATCATTATATCAATTGATGCAGAAAAAGCATTTGACAAGATACAACATCCATTTATGATTAAAACACTTAATAAAATGGGTATAGAAGGAAAATACCTTAACATAATAAAGGCCATATATGACAAGCCCTCAGCTAATCTCATAATTAATGGAGGAAAACTGAAGCCCTTTGCTCTACGTTCAGGAACACGACAGGGCTGTCCCCTATCACCTCTGCTTTTCAACATAGTGTTGGAAGTCCTTGCCAGAGCAATCAGGCAAGAGAAAGAAATAAAAGGCATCCAAATTGGGAATGAAGAAGTTAAATTATCACTCTTTGCAGATGACATGATGCTATATATAGAAAACCCTAAAGACTCCACCAAAAAGCTATTAGAAACAATCAACGAATACAGTAAAGTTGCCGGCTACAAAATCAACGCACAAAAGTCCATTGGCTTCCTATATACCAACAATGAAATCTCAGAAAAAGAAATACAAAAAACAATTGCTTTTGCAATTGCAGCAAAAAGAATAAAATACCTAGGAATAAACTTAACCAAGGATGTGAAAGACCTATATGCTGAAAACTATAAGACATTTTTGAAAGAAACTGAAGAAGACACAAAGAAATGGAAAGACATTCCGTGCTCATGGATTGGAAGAATCAACATAGTTAAAATGGCCATATTACCCAAAGCAATATACAGATTCAATGCAATCGCCATCAAAATCCCAATGGCATATTTTAAAGAAATGGAACAAAAAATCATCAGATTTGTTTGGAACCACAAAAGACCCCGAATAGCCAAAGCAATCTTAAGAAAAAAGAACAATAATGGAGGTATCACACTTCCTGACTTTGGCTTGTACTACAGGGCTACAATAATCAAAACAGCATGGTATTGGCAGAAAAACAGACACATAGACCAATGGAATAGAATTGAGAACCCAGAAATAAAACCACATAAACATGGACAGATAATTTTTGACAAAGAAGCTAAAAACATACAGTGGAGCAAAGACAGCCTCTTCAATAAATGGTGCTGGGAGAATTGGATAGCCACGTGCAAAAGAATGAAACTGGACTGCTATTTGTCACCATGTACCAAAGTTAATTCAAAATGGATCAAAGACTTAAGTATAAGACCTGATACAATAAACTGCATAGAAGAAAACATAGGTACTAAACTTATGGACCTTGGGTTCAAAGAGCATTTTATGAATTTGACTCCAAAGGCAATGGAAGTAAAAGCTAAAGTAAACGAATGGGACTACATGAAACTTAAAAGCTTCTGCACAGCAAAAGAAACCATTGACAAAATAAAGAGGCCACCAACTGAATGGGAGAAGATTTTTGCAAACAGTGCCTCCGATAAGGGGCTAGTATCCAGAATATACAAGGAACTCATGCAACTCAACAACAAAAAAACAAACAACCCCATTGAAAAATGGGCAGAGGACTTGAAGAGACATTTCTCCAAAGAGGACATACAAATGGCAAATAGACATATGAAAAAATGCTCAACATCACTAATCATCAGAGAAATGCAAATCAAAACCACAATGAGATATCACCTCACCCCAGTCAGAATGGCTATCATCAACAAGACAAATAGTAACAAATGTTGGAGAGGCTGTGGAGGAAAAGGAACCCTTATACACTGTTGGTGGGAATGCAGACTGGTGCAGCCGTTATGGAAGGCAGTGTGGAGGTTCCTCAAAAAATTACGAATAGAATTGCCATATGACCCAGCAATCCCTCTCCTGGGTATCTACCCAAAAAATCTGAAAACATTTAGAGATAAAGACACGTGTGCTCCAATGTTCATTGCAGCTTTGTTTACAGTGGCCAAGACATGGAAACAACCAAAATGTCCTTCGATAGATGAATGGATAAAGAAGTTGTGGTATATATACACAATGGAATACTATTCGGCGGTAAGAAAAGATGATGCAGGAACATTTGTGACAACATGGATGGATCTTGAGAGAGTAATGCTGAGCGAAATAAGTCAGACAGAAAAAGCAGAGAACCATGTGATTTCACTGATATGTGGTATATAAACCAAAAACAACAAAAGAACAAGACAAACAAATGAGAAACAGAAACTCATAGACACAGACAATAGTTTAGTGGTTGCCAGAGGGTAAGGGGGGTGGGGAGTGGGGGGTGGGAGATGAACGTAAGGGGGATCGAATATATGGTGATGGAAGGAGAACTGACTCTGGGTGATGAACACACAATGGGATTTATAGATGATGTAATACAGAATTGTGCACCTGAAATCTATGTAATTTTACTAACAATTGTCACCCCAATAAATTTAATTTAAAAAAAAAGAAAGAAAAATCAGAAGTACAAAAGAGATCTACATTGTGACAAGTCTCACTCCTTCCACCTCATTTTTATCTGTGTTTTCCAGCGTTTATGACATGTATTTTTTTCTTTCTTATACAAAGGTACCACACTCTAAACTGTTCTGCACGTTGTTTCTTAATATTGAACATCTTTTCATATCAATACATAGAGAGCCTCCTTCTTTTTTAACAGCTTGTAATATTCCAGTGAGTAGATACATCATTATTTATTTAAGGCCCTTACTGATGGATTCTTGGATGGTTTTCAGTCTTTTAATTGATACATAATGAAAATAAGACCATAGACCTGAAATTTTGGGGGATATGACGTAGGCCATTTAATTTTACTAAAACAAACAAACAAACAAAATGCTTTCTTTCCAGGAGTAGCTTTGAGATCCATGGGATTTACAAGAAAACACATTTCAGAAGGCTGATAATATACATTTGAAAAGTTGCATACGTTTTGAAAACAGGAGGAGAAATAGAAACCAGACAAAATATACTTTTAACAAAAGACTCAAAAAGATTTTTGAAAACAAGAGGAACCAAGGGGAGTATAGTAGTGAATTTATAAACTTCATTCAAGGTAATGTTTCTTTTGTTTGTTGCGTTTTTTAATTTAATATATGATTTTGGGGGCTGCCTTCTTATTCAAAAGACAACCACATTCAAAATATTTAAACTAATCTTGATTGTTTTTACCATGGTATTTCCAAATAATATTATATACATATTATTATTTCCTGATTTGTCCATTTTACACATTGTCTATTTACTTTTATTTTTCTTGGTAAAAGTATATACTGGAAGCTTATTGCATTCTTTGTGTTAGAACTTAAATGTAACATAAAACATAAATCTTGGTTTATCAAGGCTTTTAAAGTTTCAAGGTTTTTATCCTTTAGGAGCTGAATCAAAAACACAAAAGTTAATACATTAAAAATATGATTAATTGTATTTTAATGTAAAGCATAGATGTGTTCTTTAGCACTATTCCTTAAATGCTTCTTGCATTGCCTGATTTCTTTCTTTAATTGACTTTTTATTTTAGAGCAGCTTTATGTTCACAGAAATACTAAGCAGTAGGTACAGAAATTTCCCATATACTCTCTACACTCACAGATGCATATCCCCTCCCATGCATCTCCTCCACCAGAGTGGTATATTTTTTACAATTGATGAACCTACATTGACACTTTATAATCATCCAAAGTCCATATTTCACGTTATGGTCCATTCTTGGTTTTGTACATTCAATGAGTTTGGATAAATGTATAATGGCATGTATCCACCATTATAACATCCTGTAAAGTAGTTTCACTGCCCTAAAAATACTCTGTGTTCTGCCGACTTACCACTCCCCCTTTAGCCCCTGACAACCACTGAACTGTTTTACTGTCTCCATAGATTTGATTTCTCTAGAGCAGGGGTATCCAAACTTTTTTCAACATTTTTTACCAAGGGCCATATGTGGTAAAATACACAAACAGCCGGGCCACTGACTCGAGGTGAAGTACGTATTGCCTCACCTGGTTTATTTAAGTAAACTAAACATATTTTTGGAATTTGCTGCGGGCCAATTAACAATGGATTGTGGGCCGCAGTTGGCCCGTGGGCTGCAGTTTTTTTTTTGTTGTTTGTTTGTTTGTTTGTTTTTATTAGTTTCAGGTGCACAAGACAAAGCAAAACTTAGACGTTTATCATTTATATCCCTCACACTGTGTGAACCCCCCTCCCCCCATCCACTATCCCTCTGTATGTTCCCCAAATTAATTTTCAAACCCCCATGACCATTTTGTGGTTACCGACTATTTTTCAAAACCTCTCACCTTCCCCTTATCCCCACCCCCCCGCCCCTCTAGCAACCCTCTGTTTTTCCTCCATGTTTCCAAAACTGTCTCTGATTAGTTCATTCACTTATTCTTTTCTTTAGATTCCGCTGCAGTTTTGACACCCCTGCTCCAGAGTGTCATATAGTTGGATCCATACAGTATGTAGCCTTTTCAGATTGGCTTTTTTTCACTTAGTAATATTCTTTTAAGCTTCCTCCATGTCTTTTCATAGTTTGATAGCTCGTTTCTTTTTTTTCTTTTTTTTTTAAACAACAAACATTTATTTCTCACACTTTGGGAGGCTGGGAGTCTGCGATCAGGGTGCCAGCAGGGTGGGTTTCTGGTGAGAGCCCTTTTCTCTTTGTAGCCTCACCTGACAGAGAGAGAGAGAATAGGCTACCTCTCTTCCTCTTCTTATAAGGACACTAACCCCATCATGGGGCCTCCATTCTCACTGATGTGATTAATGACTTATAAGAAGTGAATACTAACAGCTCCACCTCTAAATACGTTAGGGCTCCAGATACATGAGGTTTTCAACATACAAATCTGGGCTGGGGGTGAGGGACGCAAACATTCAATCCATAGCAGCTATTATAGTTGAATAATGATGACTTTCCAACTCCAGCCCTTCCTTCAGATCCAAACCCACTCTTCATTGCCTGCTCTGTGAAAATGGATGTGGGCCCTTTAAATTTTGTGCCTTTGTCAGTTGGCACAATGTTTCGTTCTGACAGAAGAGGGCAATGGAGAGACATTGCAGGAGGAATTCCCATTCCCTCCCTCAGTAGGCTCCCACAGCTGGGATAGCTTCTCCAGGGCCAGGCTCCTGGGATGCGTGCAGCCTGCCCAGTGCCTAGCTCCTGCAGCACAGACAGCTAATCTCATGTAGCAACTTCAGGATACATGGCTGTTCCAGCACCAGGCTCCTGCAGCGGCAGCAGCTTCTCCAAGGCCCAGATCCTTTCTTATTTCGCATCTTCCCCTCTTCCTCTTCCTTGATTCCTTCCCCTGCCTCTTCCCCCAGGCCGATCCCTGCCTTTGTCTCACTCATTTCTTTTTAGTATTGAGTAATATTCCATTTCCCTGGTGACATATGATGTAGAGTATCTTTTTATATGCTTATTGGCCATCTTTATATCCTCTTTGGTAAGGTGTCTGTTAAGGTCCTTGGCCCATTTGTTAATTGGGGTTTTTTATCTTTCTTATCGTTGAGTTTTAAGGGTTCTTTTATGTTTTGGTTAACAATCCTTTATTGGATGTGTCTTGTCAGAAATCATGAGCACTAGAAGACCCTGGGTTGATATATTCAAAGAACTGACAGGGATGTAAAGTACAACATAGAGAATATAGTCAATAATATTGTAATAACTATGTGTAGTGTCAGATGGGTACTAGACTTACCAAGGTGATCACTTCATAAATTATATAAATGTCTAACAATTATGCTGTACACCTGAAATTAATATAAAATAATACTGAATGTCAACTGTAATTGAAAAATAAAAATTGATGAATAAATAAATAAAAAGAATGCAAAAACAAAAAATCCCAAAAAGCTGAAAGAAAAATACTGTCAACTAATAATTCCATATCCACCAAAATTATCCTTCAAAATGGAAGGAGAAATTAAGGCATTTCCACATAAATAGCAACTGAGAAAATTTGTTGTGGAAAACTGCCCTACAAGACATACTAAAGAAGTTCCTTCAAATTGAAAAGAAAGGACACTAGACAGTAACTCTAATCAACATGAATAAAAAGCACCAGTAAAGGTAACTACATAGGTAAATGTAAAGACAGTAAAATATATGTTTTGTTTGTAACAATTTTCTCATCCTATCTGATTTAAAGGTAACTGCATAAAGTAATAATTACGAAACCCTGTTAATATGCTTATAATGTGTAATTATGTAATTCGTATGACAATAAGCACAAAATAGGGGGGAGGGAACAAGTTATATAGAAATAATATTTTTCTGTAGCACTGAAATTAAGTTATTATTAGCCCAAACTAGAGTGTTATAAATTAAGATAGTAATTGTAATCCCTGAAGGAACCCATAAGAAAATCATTCAATCATATCTATAATAAAAGAAGTGACAAGGTAGTTAAATAGAAAATATCTATTTAACGCCCCCCAAAAGGTAGTAATGAAAGGATAGAAGAACAAGAAAGGCATGAGACATACAGAAAATCCATAGAAAATTTGCAGATGTAAATTCCACCTTATTGGTAATTACATTAACTCTAAATGGATTAAACATGCCAACCAAAGACAGATTGACAGAATAGTTAAGAAACAATGATCCAACTATATGCTGACAACAAGAGATACATTAGGTTCAAAGACACAAATAGGTTGAAAGATAAAAGGTGGTAAATGATATAAAAAACACTAAATTGTACACTTTTAAATGGCATGTGACATGTGAATTATGTCTTGGGGGAAGAAAAAAGAGGAAGAAAAGGGGGAGTGGAAAAAAGTACCACTACCAAGCAAATGGAATTGCTGGTGTTTTCTGAGATTCTCCTAAAGTGCCAATTATTTTCTCTATAAAGGGAAGAAGTAGGCTCCTGATAAAGCAACATCGAGTTGGAAATAGCTATACTCCAGGATCCTATGGAACAAGTTTTGATAACATTCCTCAAATAGTTCACTCTAATAATTTCTCCAGAAACGTGTGCAGCATGCTTTGCTTTCCCCAACAATGTCTGTTAAAAGAACAATGATGCTTTCTGTTCCATGTTTTATCCAAAAGTTAGATGTATAGGTTGTTCTAGAAAGTTTTCCTCTTCAGCTGAGCTATAGACATGGCAAGGAGCCGATCATGTCTTTGATGAGAAGCTGAATCTCACACGTTGCTGGCCTATGAAAGAGGATTGATGCTGTGTCAGTGAAGTGACATACTCTGGTTTGTAATTTAAATCCCTTAGGTTTGTGATTATGGCATTTGTTTTTACACTCAAATGGGACAATATAAATACTTAAGTTTATGTATAAGGATTTTGCCAACAGGTTTTCCAGTGAAAAGTTCTTCCTTCACTTGTTTGTTGTTAATGCTGCCAGGCTTCCTGCCAATTCAGTAACAATTACCCCACATTGCCATCTTGTCATTTAAAAGCGTTCTGCAATAGTAGATTCTGAACAAATGTGTACTGAATAAACAAATGATGTGCTTTTCTTGTTTATTTTTCATGAGGGGTACAGAATTATAAATACTTTATAAGATCTGACAATTAAGTTCATGAACTCATCCTAGAAAAAGTGCTACATACCTCATTGTTGAATATCACTATGGTCACCTTCAAAGTACTCTACTTGGGAAGCTATGCACCCATGCCAGCGTCCAGTCCACCATTCAAGGAAATTTTGGAACATTTTTTCTGGAATAGCCATCAGAGCTGTTGTCGTATTACCCTTCATGTCCTGAATGTCATCAAAATGTCTTCCTTTCAATATTTCCTTTATCTTCTGTTAAAGAAAGAAGTCATTGGGGGCCAGATCAGGTGCATAAGGTGGGTGTTCCAATACAGAGATTGGTTGACTGGCTAAAAACTCCCTCACAGACAGTGCCCTGTGAGCTGATGCATTGTTGTGATGCAAGAGCCATGAATTGTAAGTTAAAAGTTCAGGTTGTCTAACTTTTTCACTCAGCCTTTTCAGCATTTCCAAATAGTAAACTTGGTTAACTGTTTGTCCAGTTGGTACAAATTCATAATGAATAATCCCTATGTTATCAAAAAAGGTTAGTAATGTCATTTTGACTCTTGTTTTGGATTGATGGAACTTTTCTCATTGTGGAGAATTGGCTGACTTCCATTATGCACTTTGACACTTTGATTCAGGGTCGTATTGGTACACCCATGTTTCATCACCAGTGATAACACGGCCCAAAACTTCATCTTGCCTCTCCAAAAGGTCTTGACAAACTTCCACTCTTCTTTGCTTTCATTCATTGGTGAGCTCCTTTGGGACCATTTTTGCACACACCTTTCTCATGCCAAGATTTTCAGTTAAGATTTTCCTGTTTCTCTATCGATGTTTACTTGGTCTGCTGTGCTTCTCACAGTCAGCCGACGATTTTGATGCACAATTTGATGAACTTTTGCAATGTTTTCATCAGTTCTGCTCATTACTGGCCACCTGACTTCTCTTCTTTAGTGACACATTCTCTCCCCTCAGAAAAACATTTAATCCATTTGTACACTGCCGTTTTCTTCATGGCATTATCCCCATGTACTCGGACTAACATGTCCCTGATTTCACTTCCACTCTTGCCAAGTTTAACAAGAAATTCAATGTTCATTTGTTGCTCTAATTCAAGCTCAGACATTCTTGCAACAGCACACAGAAACACACGACAACAATAATGAATACCACTTAGCAAGACACCGCCACACGTCGACACGAACACAGTTGTGAGACACTGATATACCAAGGTTATGAAACCTTACCGAGCTGTGTGTACAGTGCTGCCAACGTAAGCACATGGTGGCAAGTTCTTAAACTTAATTGTCAGACCTCGTAAATTGTGATTCAACTACTAAGAAATTAGGTCCACCATCATTTAAATGAGAAGTCGAATGCCAGGAAGCAGATAGACATTTGCATGATGGGATCTTTTATGAACATGGATTATCTTTTTTCTCAACCAAGAGCATGGTACTTAGGAGTCCAGAAAAAAGACAGGCAAGACTGAGGGTTAGGCCATAAGAGAAGGGGTCTTCCTGGGCTCACTCTCTTCTTCCTCCAAGTGATTGACCTCCCTTAACTCTAATTGCTGAATGAAGTCTTCATACTGGCATGGAGTGTAGTTTCTTAAAGAACCCTCAAAGATTGGGTTTGTTGAGGCTAAGCTCACACTTATCACACTCTGTTGCCCCTTGTGAATACAAAGAAAGAATATAGCATACATCTGATAGACTGATAATTAGAAGGAACAGCTTCTTCATAGGGGATGAAATGATCAGAAGTTGAAGAGTCTTAGCAACTGTAGCAGTCAATAAATCAAGGCAGGATCTGTGTTAAGCTTTTGGAAGTCGCTTTGATTGCTTGCTTGCAGATGATAGTACTCAGCCCACTGTGGTCCTCACCCTAACTATTTTGTCTTGCCCTGTTTCCTAGACCATTTGTCCGCCCTATTTTTCTTTCCTTCTTTGTGAATGTATTGAACGGTCTGTAAACTCCAACCTGAATATCACCCACACTTGGGCAACAGTGCCTGCTCCTGGTAATTACTCAGGGAACTATTGGACTAACAAAACAGTCTTTGTGGCAAGTTCAGATTCCTTTCTTGCTGCAGTCTTCCTGCTATTTAAATTTCTCTCCTGAATTTAGAACCTTACATGGATTTTTATTGCTTACTCCACAGTATGATTTGGCCCCAGACCCCCACCACTACCAAGCTTGGGTGTAACTTATCCTTATCTTTCAGGTCTAGCCCACTTCTAGGCCCACTTCCCTTCAAGCCTTTTTGTGTGTGTCTTGTTTCTGCCAAAAGTGGTTTCTAAGCATTGGGGTCACATCATTTCCATGCTGGCTGCCATACAACTATCAACATAGGAATTATTCAAGAAAAGAAGGGATTAAGGGATTGTAGACACATTCCCCACACCTTTCCTCCCCTGCCTCTATAGGACAGCTATCCCCATACTTCCAACTAGTGAAACCACTGCACCTAACAGTAATAATAAAAATAATAATGGCTACCATTTATTGAATGAGCACTAGGGGCTAGGCACATGGCATACAGCCCTATGAGGTAAGTATTATTAGTACCATTTTAATGTTGAAGGATATGACGCTCAAGAGGATACAATACTTGTGCAAGATCACACAGTTAGCTTGTAGTAGAGTGTGGATTCAAATTTAAGTCTGTCTGTTTCCAGGGCCTGTGTTCCTTTAACCATAGCACACTGCCTCATTTGTGTTAGAGAATCATGGGCTTTTGGTGCTATAATCAGAAAGAGGTGAACTAGGTAGGGGTAAAGGATGTAATTTGATCTTTAGAATAAACATTGTATTTACTTTTATTATCCCTTTTGTGACTATGATCAACTCTCCACTCCAACTATAAAGACAGGAAATATGTCCTGCCTAAAAACTATATCTGTGTTGTATATCTGGGGAAATGTATTTTTATACTAATCTAAATTGCAGAAAATACCAAAGCATGGTTTTCCTTCTCTCCCTATTCTGTCTTTTTTTTTTTTTTTTTAAACAGGACTTTATTAGGGAACAGTGTGTACTTTGGAGACTTTTTCCAAGTCAAGTTGTTGTCCTTTCAATCTTAGTTGTGGAGGGCGCATCTCAGCTCCAGGTCCAGTTGCCATTGTTAGTTGCAGGGGGCGCAGCCCACCATCCCTTGTGGGAGTCGAACCAGCAACCTTGTGGTTGAGAGCCCGCGCTCCAACCAACTGAGCCACCCATCCGCCCTCCCTAATTTGTCTTTAATTCCACCTATCTTTATTAGAATTTTCAAAGACAACTTTTTTGCAAATTTTCTTTTGAAGTAAAACCTAAGTATTATATAACGTGCACAAATCTTATATGCACAGCTCAGTGAAATTTCCACAAAGTGAACATACCCATGTAATCACCACTGAAATCAAAATAAAGAACATGACCAACATCCCAGAAGCCTGCCTCATGCCTCCTTCCAGTTACTAACTGACTTTCAATAATCATGATTCTGAATTCTATTATTATTGATTAGTTTTGCCTGTTTTTATTATTAATGGAGTCATAAAGTATACTCCTTTTTATGGGCCTTCTTTGTTTCAGCATTATATCTGTGAAACAAATCCACATTGTTGCTTGTAGCGTAACTTAAAATATATACATATATGTATATATATAATTATTTTGTATAAATATGCCACAATAATTCATGCTACAGTTGATGGACATTTGGGTGATTTCCAGTTTGGAGCTGTTCTGAATAATGCTGCTGTGAATATTCCTGTAGTTGTCGTTTGGTGGACTTATGTCTTTACTTCTCTTGGGTATATATTTAGGACTGGTATTGCTAGATCATGTGTTCAGCTTGGTGGATACTGCCAAACAGTTTTCCAAAGTGGTTATACCAATTTTTACGACAATGAGCAGAGTATAAGAGTTACTCCTCATACTTGCCAACACTTGCTATTATCAGGCTTTTAAATTTTAGATTTTCTGATAAATTTGCTATATTGTCACATTGTGTTTTCAGTTTGAGAATGAATATCTTAAGCACCTTTGAGTGTTGTAATTGACTATCTGTGGATCATATTTTTGAACTATCTGTTCAAGTCTTTTATTCATTAAAAAATGAACTGTTTTTCTTTATCTCGTTGATATGTAGGAATTCTTTGTATAGTCACACTACGAGTCTTTTGTGAGATAAATGTATTTCAAATGTTGTCTCTCTATGGCTTGTCTTTCCATTTTTTCAATGGTGTCTTTTGGCATACAGAAATTTTTAAAAATTTTAATGCAGACCAATTTATTAATCTTTATCTTTTGGTCATTGCTTTTTGTTTCCTGTTTTAAAAAATATTTGCCTATGCCAAGTTAATGAAGATAGTTTTCTATTTTACCTTCTAGAAGTTTTATCATTTTACCTGTTACAGTTAGTTCTGCAATTGATCTGGGATGCATGTTTGTGTGAAGTAAGGGTCCAAATTTATATTTTTCCATATGGATTCCCAATAAGGTACTATTTATTGAAAAGATCATTATTTCCCCTACTCAGTTAAAATAGCACATTTGTAAAAAATCAGGTGGCTGAATATTTATAGGTCTGTTTCTGAATTCTCTAGTTCTTCCATCAGTCTATTTGGCTATCCTTATGTAAATACCTGCATTAACCATGTTTTTTATTTTCTATATTTTGATGCTTTCACGTCTGGGGCCTTGCTGACACTAGAGTGACAGCCAGTCTCAGGTTAGCTAATTCCTAGAAATAGTACACAACTCACCTGGGAGTTGGCTGACTGGATATACTGTGTTTCTGGTCAAGCAGAGCATTTACAGGGACATGAAAGTTATGAGTTTTCATTTGCTGATGTGGCACCCCAGGCAGGAGTGGCTTCATCTTGGGCTTAGAAAGTTATTTCAACAACAGGCAAAAGAAAAAAAAATACATTATCATATCAACTGATTCAGGAAAAGCATTTGAAAAAATTCTAAATTCATTCATTGTCTTAGCTCAGGCTGCTACATCAAAATACCATAAACTTTAACAACAGAAATTTATTTCTCATAGTTCAGGCTACGAAGTCCAAGATCAAGGTGTTCACTGATTAGGTTCCTGGCGAGGAACTTTTTCCTGGCTTGCAGATGGCTGCCTTTTCTCTGTATCCTCACATGGTGGAGAGAGAGAGATCTCGTGTCTCTTCCTCTTTCATAAAGGCATTAATCCCATCATGAGGTCCCCACTCTCATCACTTAATCTAACTGTAATTACCTCCCAAGGACCCACTTCCAAATACCATCACATTAGGGATTAGGGCCTCAACATATGAATTTTGGAGGGACACAAACATTCAGTCCATAACATTCATGGTAAAAACTCTCACCCAACTAAGAATACAGGGAAACTTTCTCAACTCGATAAAGCTTATCTTGAAAAATCTTATGGCTAACATCATACTTAATGGTGAAGTACAGGTTTTCCCCAAGAGCAAGGCAAGGATGTCTACTCTCACCACTCTTAATCGTAGTACTGGAAGTCCTAGACAGTAAAGAAAGACAAGAAAAAGAAAAGACATACAGGTTAGAAAGGAGGAAATAAAACTGTTCCTATTTTCAGATGTCATATTTTCTAAGTATGAAGTACCATGGAATCTACCAGAAATCACTGAGAAATAATAAGAGAATTCAACAAAGTCAAAGGTCACTAGGCACACTATAAAATAACAAATATTAATTGTATTTTTATGTACTAGCAATGAACAAATGGAAACCAAAATTAATGGCACAATACCATTTACAATCATCAAATAAAATTGAATAATCAGGTATGATTCTAACAAAACATATATAAGATCTGTGTCTGAAAACTGCAAATAAGCATATGCAAAAATGATTAACATTATTTGCCATTAGAGAAATGCAAATTGAAACCACAATGAGATATTATAATACACCCATCAGAATGACTAAAATGATAAATACTGATGATAGAAAATGCTGGAGAAATTGGATCTCTCATATATTGCTAGTGTGAATTTAAAATGGTACAGACATTCTAGAAAATAGTTTGTCAATTTCATATCAAATTAAACAACATTTACCATACAACCTAGCAATTGTACTCCTGGCATTTATCCCAGAGAAATGAGAATTTATATTCGTACAAAAACCTGTGTGGCAATGTGTATAGAGGCTTTATTCACAATTTCTAAAAACTGGAAAGAACCCAGAAGACTTTCAATGGGTGAGTGGTTAAACTAACTGTAGTAGATTCACAGCATGGAATACTACCCAGAAACGTAAAGGAAAAGAGCTTTTCATATACACAACTTGGATGAATATCAAAGACATTATGTTGCGTGAAAAAAAATCCCATTTTAAAAGTTTGTATACTGTATGATTCAATGTATTTAACATTTTCAAAATGACAAAAATATAAAGACAGAGAACAGATTAGTGCAGTGTTTCCAAACCTTTTTTTTTTCCCCATTATTGGATCCCCTAAGAAGACATTTTAAACATTTTGTTTAGTTACCCCCCAAGAATTAAATACTAAGGAATAAAACTTTATCAGGTAGGGTTGAATTTTGGAAGGCCACATCATTGTAATACTTAAGATACTTACTCAGGGAGGAGGGAACAAGTTGGAAGGGATAGGAGAGGAAGTCATACTTCTCTGAGGACACATTTTTGTAGAGTTTTGAATTCTGAAATCCTGCCAATGTTCTCTACATTTTCAAATATAAAATTGAATCCATGGGATGGGGAGAGAAACCTATAACTGAATGCAAATAGAATCAGATGAACACAACTGCATTTCAAATGAGTAACATAAACACATTGAAGATAACTAATCCGAGTCACTTTTGAACACAGCACTTGGTCTATATATCCTCAGATTAGGGATAAAAAGAGATGCATACAGATTTTCAACCCTTTTGAATAGGTTTATTTTATAAAGAAGTATAAGTGCAGCAATTCTGAAACTATTTTATGTGTACTAAAGTAAATGAGTTAATGTTGGAACCAGGCTTCTTAACTGGAAGAAGGGAGATAACATTATAAAATGGGTGAAAGCAAGAAGTACCTTGTAGAGTTGGATTAGAACTGGAGTATCAGTATGCACTCACAATTTTTCCAAAATTAAGTAAAAAACTGGCATCTGGACTAGAAAGTATTAAATACATATGTATAGAGATATATACTCTATACATGCATTATATACATACATGGATAGATTCTATTTAACTAGAATTATTCTTTATATGGGGAGAGAGAGAACACTACTGATTAGAAAATGATCTCTAATAAGTTGTTTTCACAATAACTAGCTATTTAACTAACTGCCCCTGCTTTTATTCTTTTCTTTCTTTAACCTTTTGAAGATCTCATTTTATTTTTGAAATCTTGTATGGTTCCATAACTTTTATTTTAGAAGAAGTGTAGCATATTGGTTAAAGAATAGGTTTATTTTTAATTTTAATAATTTTTAAATTTTCAATTACAGTTGACATACAATATTATAGTTTCAGATGTACAACATACTGATTAGACACTTACATATCTCACAAAGTGATCTTCCCAATAAATATAGTACCCATCTGACACCACATATTATAATATTATTGACTGTAATCCCTATACTGTACTTTACATCCTCGTGACCATTTTGTAACTACCATTTTGTACTTCTTAATCCCTCATCTTTTTTACCACCACCCCATAAAAAAACCCTCCCACCTGGCAACCCTCAAATTGTTCTCTGTATCTATGAGTCTGTTTTTGTTTTTGTCTTTCAGATTCCACATATGAGTGAGATCATATGGAATTTGTCTTTTGCTGTCTGACTTACTTCACTCAGCATAATACCCTCTAGGTCCATCCATATTTTTGCAGATGGCAAGATTTCATTCTTTTTTATGGCTGAGTAATATTCCATTGTATATGTGTTCAACCTCCTCTTTATCTATTCATCCATTCAGGGATACCAAGGCTGCCTCCATATTTTGCCTATTGTAAATAATGCTGCAAAGAACATATGGATGCACATGTCCCTTCGAAGTAGTGTTTCAGGCTTCTTTGTCTCTTGTTATAGCCTGGTTGTTGTTTTTTTGTTTGTTTTTTTGTTTTTTTTTTATTTATTTATTTATTTTTTATTAGTTTCAGGTGCACAAGACAAAGCAAAACTTAGACGTTTATCATTTATATCCCTCACACTGTGTGAACCCCCCTCCCCCCATCCACTATCCCTCTGTACGTTCCCAAAACCTCTCACCTTCCCCTTATCCCCACCCCCCCACCCCTGGTTTTAAAGTCCATCTTGTCTGGTATAAGAATTGCTACTCCAGCTTCTTTGTTTCATTTCCATTTTTATGAAATATGTTTTTCCATCACTTTACTTACAGTCTGTGTGTGTCTTTCAATTTGAAGTGAGTCTCTGTATAAGGGTCTTGTTTTCTTATCCATTCAGCCAGCCACCCTATGTCTTTTGATTGGAGCATTTAATCCATTCATGTTGAAAGTAATTATTGATAGGTATGTAGTTATTGCCATTTTATTATTTTTTATCATTTTTTTTCCTTCTTCTTAAAAATTCCCTTCAACATTTCTTGTATTACTGGTTTGGTGGTGATGAACTCCTTTAGCTTTTTCTTGTCTTGGAAATTCTTTATCTGTCTTCCAATTCTAAACGATATTTTTGCTGGATAGAGTAATCTTGGCTGTTGGTCCTTACTTTTCATCACTTTGAATATTTCATGTGAATCCCTTCTGGCCTGCAAAGTTTCTGTTGAGAAATCAGCTGACAGTCTTATGGGAGCTCCCTTATAGGTAACTAGCTGCTTTTCTCTTGCTGCTTTTGAGGTTCTCTCTTTGTATTTCAGCTTTGGCATTTTAATTATGATGTGTCTTGGTGTGGGCCTCATTGGGTTCATCTTTTTGGGGACTTTCTGTGGTACCTGGTTTTATATGTCTATTTCCTTTGCCAGGTTAGGGAAGTTTTCTGTCATTATTTCTTCAAATAGGTTTTCAATTTCTTGCTCTTTCTCTTCTCCTTTTGTTCCCCTATAATGCAAATGTTGGTATTCTTCATGGTGTCCCAGAAGCCCCTACACTATCCTCATTTTTTTGGATTCTTCTTTCTTACTGCTGTTCTGATTGGGTGTTTTCTGATACCTTATCTTCCAAATTTCTGGTTTAAACCTCTGCTTCATCTAATCTACTATTGGTTTCCTGTAATGTATTCTTCATTTCTGACTAATTCTTTTTCATGTTTCTATCTCCATATTTATGCTTCATATCTCTTTGTTGAAGTTCTCACTGAGATCACTAAGCATCCTTATAACCAGTGTTTTAAACTCTGCCTCTGCTAGATTGCTTGTCTCCATTTTGTTTAGTTCTCTTTTTTTGGATCTTTGTTTTGTTCTTCCATTTAGGACATGTTTCTTTGTCTCCCCATTTTGAATGCCTCCCTGTGTTTGTTTGTGTATTAGGTAGAGCTGCTTTGTCTCCCTGTCTTAGTAGAGTGGCTTTATGTAGTAGGGGTCCTGTGGGGTCAAGTGGAGCAGTCTCGCTGGTCATTTGACCCAGGTGCTCTAGGTGTGTCTCTTTTATGGTTTTTGTGTACCCTCCTGTTGTAGTTGAGCCTTGTTTTCTGTTTGCATATCAATGGAGGTATTGACCCTCAAGCTGATTGGTTGTGAGGACTAGTGATGAGTACAGTGGAGGAGCTATTGTGCAGAGGCTGACCTACAGAGCAGGATTCACTTTAGCAGGGCTCTGGGGCCTGCCCAATCTGTCCTTTGGGTGTGTTGTCTATGGCAGCAATCCGGTGGTGCTCCAACTCAAGCCAAACCTGGTCGCTGGGTGTGCTGTCCTTGGGGCCCCCTGGGAGCGCCTTTGCCATAGGCCAAGTTCGGCTGCAGCCTGTGCCCTGTCTGGGGCAATGTGACACGAGCCACAAAGTGATCCACAGATATCTTCCACCCATGCTGGGTTTGGAGGGGCCGGGGAGGGACAGAGCTGATAACTGACACTGGCTGCTGCTAGTGCCAGACTTGGGGCTGCGTAGCAAGAGGTATGGGGCGTGCTGAGACAAGATGCTCCTTGTTTGGGGGTTGTAAACCTTTGAGAGATTTTAGAAAAGTCTGAAGCATGAACCAAGACAGGTCATTTGCATGGAAAAGCCACTCGAAGTGGCTTTGGTGGGTCCACAATTTGGATGGGGTCTCAGAGAACCACCAGGTGGAGCAAACGGTGTTGGATAAATTGATAGAGACTCAGATATGGTGCCTGCAGGCTGGGTGACAGGAGGTCTTAACAAAGGAACAATGGCCTCTGCCAGCAACTCTTTCTGGGAGAAAGCTGCCCGTCCAGCCCGACAATTTAGTTTCTTCTCGTATGTCCCTGGCACCTTTCAAGCTGCTGCCCCAGTGCTAGAGCTCAGAGCAAGTCAGTGCACGGGCCCTTTAAGAAGAATGCTTTGGTCTTTGGTAGACCTTTGTCTCACTCAGTCACAATCTCTGCTGGTTTTCACAGCCAGAAGTTGTGGGTACTTCTCTCCTTAGCACTTTAATCCAGGGCTGGGGAGCCTGGTGTGAGGCTGGGAACCCTTGCTCCTCAGGGGGTACCTCTGCAGCCAAGATATTTCTCCTGATTTTTAACTGCCACATGTGGGTATGGGACCAGCCCATTTAGTGTCTCTGCCCCTCCTATAGGTCTCAACACGTTCTCCTCTGTATATCCTTAGTTGTAGGACTTCTGTTCAGCCAGACTTCAGGTTGATTCTCAATAATGGTTGTTCTGTAGTTTAGTTGTAATTTTTATGTGGTCATGGAAGGAGGCAAGCACAGTGTTTTCCTACACCACCATTAGCTTTTCCACTTATTAGCTGTGTGGTCTCAATCTAATTATTTAACCTCTCTGAACCTTGGATACCTGGTCTATAAAATTATAATAATAGTTAGTCAGAGGGATACATATTTACAGACCTCACAGAGGATTCCATGAGGAAATGTATATAGAATGTGCAGCATACTGCAGATGCTCAATATCTAGTTGATATGGTTGTTTCATACAATTATTATTGAGTGACATGGTCACATATTCATGCTGTATTGCTTCCTCCACAAGTAAGAAAATAAATTTGACTTAGTGTCTGATTCACGTCCCTGGATCACACAATCACATAACTTTTCTGTTTTCGTGTTACATATTCATACACATTTGGGGAAGTCATAAATAAAATGTGAAAATATTTTAATTGACTTTTTTATAAAGATTTTATTGGGGAAGGGGAATAGGACTTTTATTGGGGAACAGTGTGTACTTCCAGGACTTTTTTCCAAGTCAAGTTGTTGTCCTTTCAGTCTTAGTTGTGGAGGGTGCAGCTCAGCTCCAGGTCCAGTTGCCATTGCTAGTTGCAGGGGGAGCAGCCCACCATCCCTTGCGGGAGTCGAGAAGTTGAACCGGCAACCTTGTGGCTGAGAGCCCACTGGCCCATGTGGGAATCGAACTGTCAGCCTTCAGAGTTAGGAGCACGGGGCTCCAACTGCCTGAGCCACTGGGCCGGCCCCGTAAAAATATTTTAAAATTGTAACATTTGCTATAACTCTTTCCATTGGAGAGGAATTCAACATAAGACATTTGTGTGTGTGTGTGTGTGTGTGTGTGTGTGTGTGTGTGTTTGTGTGTGTGTGTGTGTGTGTTGGACTTTTAATCAGAATGGTTTAGTTACCAATGGAGTGATAGTTTGTCACTGCCAAGCTGAACGTCTCCTTAAGGAGATTAAAGGATGACAGTTCTGGGGCAGTAAATGGCCCAGTGTCAGCCATCTTGTGTTTGAGTCCTGGAACTAACTGCCTTTTCTCATTGTAATACCTTGGGAAAATCACTTAAATATCACTTTCTTCATCTGTAAGAAATGGATAATATTGTCTATTCATAGGACTGTTATGAGGATCAAATGAGAAGGGATGTGAGCACACTGTTGTAAACAGTGAGGTGCTACACAAGTATATCAGATGGTATTACATATTTTGTGGCACAAACCTCAAAGAAAACAGGGGAAAATGATTCTAGTGTACTTTGACTTGGTTTCATAAGCTATGATTTTATTACCCACTGACTGCCAATAGTATTCTCAGTAGATATTTTAAAGTAGATTATAGGAACTATCAATTTGGTTCATGAACTGTAGAGTGCTCTTGCCACCTACTGTGGTATGTGTCCTTTGTTTAACCTCTCCCTGAGCAGCCGTTTGAAAATGAATTATCTATATAGATATATAGATAAACATACATTCCAGTTGGTCCCTTCTTTATCCAAATACTCAAAAATATTTTCCTTTAATAATCCTTGCAAGAATTAAGCATTGTATCAATCACAAGTTATTTTTAAGGAATCTACCTTCTCTTTGAGGGGAAACTTGATAGTATATTAAGTGTGATATGCATAACATTTCTTATTCAAATCCTTACCTTTACATTAGGTATATCTTTATTTTGCACCTGGGGAAAACTGAGGCTCTGAGAATTATTTATGTGACTTAACCAAGGCCACACAGTAGTAAATGTCAGAGCCAGAATTCATCACAATATTGTCTAGTTCTAATGTCCACCTTTATTTCTCCACACTCTTTTGCCTACTTCCACTCCTGTAGAAAATCTCTTTTCTGTAATTCCTCAGTCAGAGAAGAAAGAAGCACAATAAGAGCTATAGAGTTATTCCTTAAGTGTATCATCCATCATCCATCTAATTGCTTCATCGGCCCTAAGTGCCAGGTATATAATTTAGTCTTTCTCCTCCTTCTTTTCTGAATAGAAATTTCTGAAGAATTTTTGGGTTTTCAGCATTTATTGAAAATCTCACATCATTTGGAGCTCCTTCTTGTCACAATTCATAATTAGCTATGACACCTCTTGTGTGTTTTTCCTTGCATGTGTCCTTGCATTCCTGTTTTCATTCATTCATTCAATCAATAAACATTAACTGAGTACCATATGGGTTCAACACTGAGAAGATGGTGGTAAACATTATGGACACAGTTCTTGTCTTCATGGAGTTTATAGTCTAATGAGAAAGACAGTTGAGAAGGCATTTATATTGCAATGTGAAAAGGGCTATTATACAGATAAAGAACTGAGGTCTGTGAAATCTCAGAGGAGAGAAACCTAACCTTAACCCTATTAAGGATGCACAGTGGGGCAAGCAAAGGGAGAGAAGGCAGGGCCACGGAAATCTTCTAGAAATGACATACAAATTAAAATTTAAAGGATGAGTGGTAGGTCTGGAGAAAATGGCAAGGAAACGGATTCACTGCAGAGGGACCAGCATGTTCAAAGGCAAAAAAGGAAAAGAGTGTTGGATTATTTCAGGAAATATGAATAATGTGGTATGGCTGGACCAGCAGGACCAGTATGAAATCAGAGGACTATCTATTTTGGAGGTGAAAAATGTAATCTGTATCACAGTTATGAGGGACTTTGTAAACCATGTTAACGTGACTGGACTTTATCCTGAAGGCTAAAGGAAATGAGTACTTGATTGATTTTAAAAAGGGGAATAGCATGATGACATAAATATTTATTTTATAATCAATCTAGAAGCAGGGTGGAGGATAAATTGGGTTGGAGGATGAAGAATGGAAGTGTGAAGACCAGTGAAGAGGATACTACTTGAGGTGGGAGGTTAAGAACTTAAGAGAAAAACCTCTCAAAACCAAAGCAGAGTTTTGTAGAGTCTCCTGGTTCTCAAGAGGCAAAGATCAGCATTAAGGACGCTCCAGGGGGAGGGCCTGGATAAACGTCGCAGGCCCCAGAGGGCTATGTTCTAGCAACAAGGAAGAAACAAAGCAGCCTAAGCATTACCAAACTGCAAACCAACTTAATCAGCTCAGCCTCTGGTTGGTTAAAATGATTGGTCACCCATTCTATCTGCCTAGCAGAGAAAAGGAAGAACACATTCTAAAGGAAAAGAACATCAGCCAGAATCAGTGTCCCTACAGTTTTTTTATGTACAATGTCCAGCATTTAACTAAAAATTACTAGGTGTGCCATGAAAAAAAAAAAGACTGTAGCAACAGACCCAAATAAGATGCATAAATTTGAGTTAACAGACAAGGACCTTAAAATAATATAGATTAACGTGTTGGATAAAATAGATAAGATGGAGAATTTCACCAGAGACTTGGAATCTATAATAAAGAGTGGGGCAATGATGTCACCAAGATGGTGAAGTAGGAGACCCCAGGCTCCATCCTTCCACAAAGATAAAAAATGGGACAGCTATCTACAATCAAAAACAGTTCTGGCAGAGCTCAGGAGTCCACTTAGAAACTTCAGCAACAGAGTGGAACAAAAAAACCCTAAGAATAATCACACAAAAAGGGAAGAGAAGTTTCATTGTGCCCTCATTATCCCGTCCTCCAGGCTGACACTGCTCAGTGCCAAGAGGGAACTCACTATCTAGAAAGAGTTTCCCTCACCAAGAAAGGGACAGCAGATTAAATGACCAGCTTCCCTAGCCTTTCGGGGCACTACATGAAGGACCCACTTTGGTTTCACCCCACCCAGAGACCAGCAAAGCTGAGATGTATACAGATGGCTGGAAACAAGAAAGCCAGGCAGGGGCTATCAGTATCAACCACACAGCAGGAACAATAGAGGTTCCCTGTGACCTGTTCTGCAGAGAACCCCAGTAGCTTTCGTCACTGAAAACTAATGGCCAATACAGCCACCAATGGCCCCCTGCAGATTTCATGGGTTTTGCCCACAGGATTTTGTGTTTGCAGATGCCAGCTACCTAAGTCCCTCTGTACTCCACTACCACCAGAGCCCCAGATCCCAGCAGGCACCCCGATCTCTGCTGCATGTGAATGCAGGAGACTCCAACCTAGACCCCTGAAGCTTATCTTTACCATGGTACTCAAGCTTAGCCCCTCTAGTTGTGCACCTGCACGCCACTTGCCTTACTTCCAACACTGCCCTTCATGGCCATGCAGCCACCTGTGGTGAGATCCTGCAACGCTGGTGCAGCCACTATGGAAAACAGTATGGAGGTTCCTCAAAAAATTAAATATAGAACTACCATATGATCCAGCAGTCCCACTTCTGGGTATCGGCAAGTAATGAAATAAGTACCTCTAAAAATATTTGCACTCCCATGTTCATTGCAGCATTATTCACTTAAGTGTCCATTGATGGATGACTGGATAAAGAAACTGTAATATACATACACAATATTTATTATTCAGGAATATTTATTATTCAGTCATAAAAAATGAAGGAAATCCTGCCATTTGCAACAACATGGATGGACCTTGCGGGCATTATGCTAAGTAAAATAAGTTAGACAGAGAAAGACAAATACTGTGGATTTCACTTGTATGTGGAATCTAAAAACATCAAAGTTATAGAAACAGAGCAGATTGATGGTTACCAGGTGATGGTTGGGGGGAGAAATGGGAGATGTGGTGAAAGCATGCGAACTTTCAGTTACAAGATGAATAAGTTCAAAGGATCTAATGTACCATATGGTAACTATAGTTAACAATACTGTATTGTGTACTTGGAAGTTGCTAGGACAGTATATCTTAAATGTTATTACCATAACTACCACAATAACAAATGATAATTATGTAAGATGATGAATGAGTTAACCTTATTATGATAAACATTTTGCATATGTTTATATGTATCAAATCATATATATGTATCAAATCATCACATTGTATACCTTAAACCTACATGATATTATATGGCAATTATATCTCAATAAAGTCAGGAAAAAAATCAAATGGAAATTCTTGAACTGAAAACTAGTATCTGAAATTAAAAGAATTTAACAATAAAATGGACTTGACAGAAGACAAGATCAGTGAATTAATAGACAGTTAAATACATAGCACCTAAACCTAGTAGTTGTACAGAGAGAAAGAATTTTAAAAATAGAGAAAAGAACAAGCAGACATGTGGGATATATTGAAAATGTCTAATATATGCGTATATGTAATTTAAGTCCCAGAAGGAGAGGAGAGAGAATAGATGGGGCAGAAATAATATTTGAAGAGAATATGAATGAGCATTTTCCAAAACCGAGTAAAGATGTTAACACACAGCTCCAAGAAATTCTATGAACAGACTAACTACACACACACACACACACACACACACACACACACACACACACACACAGGCATGTCATAATAAAATTACTGAAGATCAAAGACCAAAGTTTTAAAAACTACCAGAGGAAATAGACAAATTACCTTCAAAAAAGCAAAGTAAGTCTTAAAAAATACCTCCTCACCCCAAACCCAAACATTTTGAAATCTACTCTCCTAAAATCAAGGATACATTTGAGTATACCATTGGTTCTTTTTGTTACAATTTCAATTTACTATCAACCCAATCATTTTCTCTCAGTATTATTGACACTTCTGTATTATCAGCAGGTTCTCCAGAATGAGGTTCATATTCAGTGGAAGGCAGTATTGTATGGTGGAAATAGCAGGATTCTGACTCTAACAAGCTGTGTGACCTTGGGCAAGTTGATTAACCTCTTTAAACCTCAGTGATGTTTCTCATCAGTAAAATGTAGACAGTATCCATCTTGTGGGGTTAGTGTGGCAATTACATGAGAAACGCTTTTAGCACAGTACCCATTATGATATAAGAGTTCTATGAAACTCAGCCAGTATCTTCTTTTAACATGGAAGTTTCAGCAGAGGAAGTAAAGAGTTTACCAAATGTTTCACTTTTAGCAGAAGGGGAAGCAACTGCAACCATCTGATGATAAAGAGTGTGATGGTCATAACGATGAAGAATCACTACCATTTATTGGAGCGCTTACTATGTGCAAGTTTACCTTTATTTACCCCTAATAGAAAACCTATGAAACCAGTACTATGATTGTTCACAGTTTGCAGTTGGGAAAGCTAAGGTTTAAGGAGGTTAAGCAACATACTTGAAGTGGAAATGGCAGATCCCAGATCCAAAATAATATGTCCCTGACTTTGAAGTTGTGCTCAGGATGTTAGGTGACCCCCATCACTTGTCTATGTGAGGTCAGCCGTGGCTCTTGGCAAGCCTGTTCACACGATCCATGTGGAAGTTCTCCGTTACACCTCACAGTGATACTGCTTCCATGCCTCCCTCTATTTGCCTGGCCCAATTTCCTCTGTGGTTTCTTCATTCCCTGCTCTTTGTACTTGCACACAACTGGATGCCTCTGAAATCTCGAAATATATTTCCCTATGAGTTTGGTTTTTGAATGTGGTCACCTTTCTACTGTGTTGAACTTCCCTTTCCCACTTTTCACCAGTCTCAATGACGTCTTGGTCCAATCCCACAAGTTTCCAGTCCCCTTCAATCAGTAACACAGTTTCATTTTGGTAATTAAGATTCAGTTATGCTGATTTCTCAGCTTCAGCTTTTGATTTCATTCAAAGCTCTCTTTTCTTAGGGCAGGAAAGAGTTCCCAACTTGGGTCTAGAGCAGAGTAGGTGGACTCCCTCTCTCTTGCTCTCTCCTCCCTCTTCTCTGCAGTGAGATCTTTATTGTTGGGAAAGGAAGGAAGAAGAGGAATGCAGACTGTCATTTTGTCTGTCTTTGGTGAGGTTCCTCTCTCCTATTTAAGGGTCATCATTACATCACAGTGAATCATAATGATCCCCCAAATGGGGTATATCTACCCAGGGGAGGTACAAGATACTCCATTGAGTACTGTAAGAAAATACAAAAACTTCTATCTATAGTGTTTTTAACCTAAAGAAAAATTTAAAAGTCAACTTCACTAATGTTTAATATGCAAATTGACATCTGTACCTTCCAGATGATAACACACAAGGCCTGAAGGATTCTTCGGTGAGAGGGGGCTTCTCACAATGCAAATGGCTTGCCAGTAGTGCTCTCCCATATTCCCTGAATTTTCAGTTTTGCAATTTACCTGTGGAGTGTTAAATGTATTATGTATTTATGTATAATGTTATCTAATTTTAGCTAAAGAAATTTGAATATAATGGACAAATGGTTTCAGAAGATCTTTGCAAAGAATTCATGGGTTGAAGTGAATGCTAATAATACAAACACAAAGAAAATGGCTCAGCAGATGTTTCTCATTCTTCCAGTATAAGCACTTCTTTATCTCTATTTCAAGGTGAAGAGCGAGAAATTCTAATCAGATATGACAAAAAGCCAAGCAAAAGTTTTTCTAATTATCTAGAAGACTATTAGAAATATGGATTTACATTCACATCTTACATCAAGTTTGCTTTATTACTTAGTCCCATTTTATATTTTTATTGAGTGGATTTACCATTTTGACCATTTTGTAGTGGCATTTTTGTATTTATTATTTTTTTATTTTTAAATTTTTATTCAGTTACAGTTAACATGCAATATTATTTTATTAATTTCAGGAGTACAACATAGTGGTTAGACATGTATATAATTTATGCAGTGATTCCCCTGATTAGTCTAGTATCCACCTGGTACTACACATAGTTGTTGCAACAACCTCAGTGCCTGTCAACAGATGAATGGATAAAGAAGAGGTGGTGCATATATACAATGGAATATTACTTGGCCATAAAAAAGAATGAAATCTTACCATTTGTGACAACATGGATGTACCTAGCGGGTATTATGCTAAATGAAATAAGTCAGACTGAGAAATACAAATACCATATGATCTCACTTATATGCAGAATCTAAAGAACAAGAACAAATGAACAAAACAGAAATAGATTCATAGATAGAGAAAACAAACTGATGGTTGTCGGAGGGAAGGGGTTGGGGAGCTGGGTTAAAAAGGTGAAGGAATTAAGAAATACAAATTGGTAGTTACAAAATAGTCACACAGTCCCATTTTAAATAGTTGAAACATTTTAAATTAAATCATAAGCATCTCTCCTGATCCAATTCTGTCGCTTGCTTCCTTTATTCTTTGATAAATATAAATAGATGGAGGAAAGGAAGGATTACAAGATAATTCCAAACTTTCAATCCTGGGAGACTGGATGAGTTGTGATGTGGAAACTTGAGACTAAAATTGTGGATAATGTTGCTTTCGAACAGTGAAGTCTGAGATCAGACGTAGACATCTAAGAAAAAAAACTCAATAATACAAACATATACACAAAACAGTGCATTTAGAGATATATACTTAAAGAGTTTCATTTTGAAGAACTTGAAAAAATGGATTTGTAAGTTCAAATTTCTATAAATGGAAATATATTGCCACAGTATGACAAAGCAATGTACTATATTACATTTTAAAAATATATATATACGGGTATTAAATGTTGAGTGCATTTATAAATAAAATAACACGCTTTGAAGGAAAAGTGTCAGTTCCAAAGTAGTGGTGCCTGAAAAAGTGTAAACACCATGCTGTTTTAATTATACATTTTGCAAATAAAGCATTACATTAAAAAAGACTGACTTCTCAACAGAAACAGTAGAAGCCAGAACACAATGGCATTATTGGAAAGTGAAATAAAATTACTGGAAAATTAGAAGTCAATAATCAGTGAAAACATCCTTTAAAAATAAAGGTGCTGGGTCATCAAAATGGCGGCGTGAGGTGAGCCTCTGTAAAGCTCCCCTGGAATTTACAATTAATCAAACAACAATAACTCCACAAAGGATATCCTGCACAAAGGACAGGCAGGAAGAGGAGGCCCACTGCTGGGTTCGCCTAGTGGTTCGGTGCTCCAAGCTCGCTGCATCCCGGAGCTGCCACCGTTGTGGGGGAGGGAGGAGCTCAAACTGCTGGGGCTCTGCTGGTGGCCCGCAGGGCTAGGGGGGCAGCATGTGGCATGGCTGAGCCCAGCGCTCACGGCGGAGACCTCGGGCAGAGGACTGGGGGAAGAGGGCTGAAAACGGTGGTTTGGGCCCTCACTGCCGAGCAGAGAGCGGGGGCCTTGGGCACTGAGACTGGCCGCCCCTCCCTACCCTCCCAGGGCTCGCCCCACCCCACCCCCCGCCTGCCCAGTGCTGGAGGCGGAGCAGTGTTGGTGTCGGATCAAGGGAGCAGAGTGTTTGCTGTTCTCAGAACTGTGGACCACGGAAGCAGATTATCGGCCCAGCTGGTTGCGGCAGGGAAGAGGGAGCTGTGGAGGCAGGACTGGCTGTGGTGGTAGTCACCAAGATTGCTCTGGGCCAACTCTCACAACTCACCCCACCCCTGGCCCCACCTATCTGGGCGGATACCTGCAGGAGCAAACAGAACTGCTGAAACATACAGGCTCTGAATCTGGAGCTGGAAGAGCTTTGGAACATCAAAAGCTCTCCGCATACCCACCTGGACACTACGCCCTGTGTCCTAGACGAACTATTAACAGAGGAGAAGCCCGTCTCCCAGGGAATCCCCCCATTGTGTGAGAAGATGGAATAGTGCAGAGAAAACATAGCACTACCGTGTGAGAGAGAAAAAAAGAGGCTGCAGTTGGAGAGAAAATAAAACATTCTACCAACAAGTACTGGAAAACAAAAGAAAGCCCGCTTCCTATCAACTTGTTGCAGAAGCCACTCCTGTAGATGTCTAGGAAGAGAAATAATAAATCAGTAATTGCCCTGAATAACCAAGGCAACAAGACAGCTCAGAAAGAAAGTGAAAAGTCTCCAAAAAAGGAACTGAAAGATCTGGAAATATGTGACTTAAATGACAGAGAATTCAAGATTGCAGTTATGAAGAAGCTCAACGAGATGTAAGAAAACACAGAGGGCACTTTAATGAACTCAGAAACACAATCAAAGTACAACATGAGCATTTTATGAAAGAGATTGAAATTTTAAAAAAGAACCAAATAGAATTTGTGGAGATTAAGAACTAAATAGAAGAAATGAAGAATGAAATGACCAGCTTAGGTAGGAGAGTTGACCGGATGGAGGAAAGAATCAGTGACTTCGAAGCTAGAAACCTGGATATTACACAGATGGAAGGAGAAAGAGACTTGAGACTTAAAAGAAATGAAAGAACTCTACAAGAACTTTCTGACTCCATCAGAAAGAACAATATAAGAATAATGGGCATACCAGAAGGAGAAGAAAGAGAGAAGGGAACAGAGAATGTATTCAAACAAATTGTCGATGACAACGTCCCAAACTTGTGGACAGAACTGGATCCTCGAATCCAAGAAGCAAATAGAACACCTAATTACCTCAATCCCAACAGGCCTTCTCCAAGGAACATTGTATTGAAGCTGTCTAAAATCAATGACAAAGAAAGAATCCTCAAGCCAGCCAGGGAAAAGAAGATGGTAACCTACAAAGGAAATCCCACTAGATTATCATCAGAATTTTCAGCAGAAACTCTACAAGCCAAGAGGGAGTGGAACCAAATATTCAAACTATTGAAAGAGAGAAATTATGAGCTAAGAATAATATATCCAGCAAAGATATCCTTTAGATATGAAGGAGGAATAAAGACCTTTCCAGACATACAGAAGCTGACGGAATTTTCTAATACACGACGTGCACTACAAGAAATACTAAAGGAGGCTATTCGACCACCATCAACAGGGACAATTTGTGGCAACCGAAACATAAAAAGGGGGAGAGTAAAGGCCTGAACCAGGATATGGGAATGGAGAAAGTAAGCGTGCTGAAGAAAATGGAATACTCTAAATATCAAACTTTCTTTTACATAAACTTAAGGGTAACCACTCAAAAAAAAACCCAGAACTGAAATATATACTGTAATAAAAAAGAAACAGAGGGAAACATCATAGAATACCACTACATAGAAATAATAGACAACAACAAAAAGGCAAAGAAACAATGGAGCTACAGCCTTACCAGAAAACTAAAGATAGAATGACAGGAAATCCTCACGTATCAATAATCACCCTAAATGTAAATGGACTGAACTCACCAATAAAAAGGCACAGAGTAGCAGATTGGATCAATAAACTAAACCCAACCATGTGCTGTCTCCAAGAGACACATCTCAGCTACAAGGACAAGCATAGACTCAAAGTGAAAGTGTGGAAATTGACACTCCATGCAAATGGTAGCCAGAGAAAATTAGGTGTGGCCATAATGATATCAGATGAAACAGACTTCAACGTGAAAAAGATAACAAGAGACAAAGATGGACATTTCATAATGGTGAAGAGGACTGTACAAGAAGAAGACATAACAGTCATCAATATTTATGCCCCCAATCAGGGAGCACCGAAATACACCAAGCAACTACTAACAGAACTAAAGGGAGAAATTGACCAAAACACAATTATACTAGGGCACTTAAATGCATCATTGACAACCATGGATAGATCGTCCAAACAGAATATAAATAACGAAATAACAGCCCTGAATGACACATTAGATGAAATGGACATAATTGACATATATAGAACACTTCATCCTAAAATATCAGACTATACATTCTTTTCTAGTGTACATGGAACATTCTCAAGGATAGACCTATATTGGGACATAAAATTAGCCTCAGCAAATTTAAGAAGATTGAAATCATACCAAGCATATTCTCTGAACACAAGGCTTTGAATTGGATATCAACTGCAAAAAGAAAGCAGGAAGAAACACAAATACATGGAGATTAAACAACATACTTTTAAAGAACGAACGGGTCAAAGAAGAAATTAGAGGAGAGATCAAAAGATACATAGAAACAAATGACAATGAAAATACATACTACCAAAATTTTTGGGATGCAGTGAAAGCAGTTTTAAGAGGGAAATTTATATCATTACAGGCCTATCTCAAGAAACAAGAAAAATCCCAAATAGATAACTTCACATTACACCTTAAAGAACTAGAAAAAAGAAGAACAAGTAAAACCCAAGGTCAGCAGAAGAAAGGAAATAACAAAAATTAGAGCAGAACTAAATGAAATAGAGAACAAAAAGACAATAGAAAAAATTAATGTGACAAAGAGCTGGTGCTTTGAGAAGATTAACAAAATTGACAAACCCTTGGCTAGACTTACTAAGATAAAAAGAGAGAAGACACTGATTAACAAAATCAGAAACGTAAAAGTGGAAGTTATCACGGACACCATAGAAATACAAAGGATCATCCAAGAATACTATGAAGGACTATATGCCACCAAATTCAATAACCTAGAAGAAATGGACAAGTTCTTAGAAACATATAGCCTTCCTAGGCTGAACCAGGAAGAACTGGAAAATCTAAACAGACCGATCACCAGTAACGAAATTGAGTCAGTCATCCAAAACCTTCCCAAAAGCAAAAGTCCGGGACCAGATGGCTTCACTAGTGAATTCTACCAAACCTTCAAAGAGGATCTAATACCAATCCTGCTCAAACTCTTCCAAAAAAATGAAGAAGAGACAGTACTCCCCAACTCATTTTATGAGGCCAACATTACCCTGATACCAAAACCTGGTAAGGACAACACAAAAAAGAAATCTACAGGTCCCAGCAGCTCGGGCGCGGGAGGAGCGGCAGCTGCCAAGCAGCCCAGCTTCGTGAAGGCTCTCGGCGCGCTGCGGTCCGCAGGCTTCCGGCACGTGCCCGCCCCGCTGCCACGATGCCCAAGAGGAAGGTCAGCTCCGCCGAGGGGGCAGCGAAGGAGGAGCCCAAGAGGAGGTCGGCGAGGTTGTCAGCTAAACCTCCTCCTGCAAAAGTGGAAACGAAGCCCAAAAAGGCGTCAGGAAAGGATAAATCTGCAGACAAAAAAGTGCAAACAAAAGGGAAAAGGGGAGCAAAGGGAAAGCAGGCCGAAGTGGCTAACCAAGAAACTAAAGAAGATTTACCTGCAGAAAACGGAGAAACTAAAAATGAGGAGAGTCCAGCCTCTGATGAAGCAGGAGAGAAAGAAGCCAAGTCTGATTAGTATCATACCATGTCTTATCAGTGGTCCCTGTCTCCCTTCTTGTACAATCCAGAGGAATATTTTTATCAACTATTTTGTAAATGCAAGTTTTTTAGTAGCTCTAGAAACATTTTTAAGGAGGGAATTCCACCTCATCCCATTTTTTAAGTGTAAATGCTTTTTTTTAAGAGGTGAAATCATTTGCTGGTTGTTTATTTTTTGGTACAACCAGAAAATAGTGGGATATTGAATATGGGAAGCTTTGATTGTCTTGGGTGTCAGCTTAACATTCCATAGATGGGGGTAGTTTTTATATCCTATAATACACAGAGCATATTAAATGGCCATTTAGAGTCAGTTGTGCATTTAATAGGTCTTGAACATTTTGAATTCTATTCCCGTTTTTGGTAGACTTGTTTCCTAAACAAAACCACTCCTTGATCCTGACTCTCCCTGTCAGGATTTTGTGCACTCTGTACCATCTTTGGTCGTGGTAGTCCAGTTTTCCTAGTCATTTTGTTAATGTGCTGTGAAAGATTGAAAATTTGAGTATGTAGTATATATGATATTAAATTGTGAATCAGTGGGACTTTTGATGTAACAGCGTATCAACATTTGAAGATATTGGTACTTGATATTCTATTAAGGAAAATTAGCCTCCAAATTGTAAGCTGGAAATTCACGAATAACTTTAGAAAAGAATCACAACTACATGACTTTTTAGGTTTTTGGTACGTACGTTAAGAATTGTGTACAAATTTGAAATGTCTGTGTACTTATTCTCAAAACAACCAATAAAATCACGGTTATGAAAGAAAAAAAAAAAAAAAAAAAAAAAAAAAGAAATCTACAGACCAATATCTCTGATGAATACAGATGCAAAAATCCTAAACAAAATTCTAGCAAATCGAATGCAACAATGCATTAAAAAGATTATTCATCACGACCAAGTGGGGTTCATCCCCGGGGCACAAGCATCGTTCAACATCCGCAAATCCATCAATGTGATACATCACATAAAAAAAATAAAGGACAAAAATCATATGATTATATCAATTGATGCAGAAAAAGCATTTGACAAGATACAACATCCATTTATGATTAAAACACTTAATAAATTAGGTATAGAAGGAAAATACCTTAACATAATAAACATCATATATGACAAGCCCTCAGCTAATCTCATAATTAATGGTAAAAAACTGAAGCCCTTTGCTCTACGTTCAGGAACACGACAGGGCTGTCCCCTATCACCTCTGCTTTTCAACATAGTGTTGCAAGTCCGTGCCAGAGCAATCAGGCAAGAAAAAGAAATAAAAGGCATCCAAATTGGGAATGAAGAAGTTAAATTATCACTTTTTGCAGATGACATGATGCTATATATAGAAAACCCTAAAGACTCCACCAAAAAGCTATTAGAAACAATCAACGAATACAGTAAAGTTGCTGGCTAAACAATTAACATACAAAAGTCCATTGCATTCCTATATACTAACAATGAAATCTCAGAAAAAGAAATACAAAAAACAATTCCTTTTGCAATTGCAGCAAAAAGAATAAAATACCTAGGAATAAACTTAACCAAGGATGTGAAGGACCTATATGCTGAAAACTATAAGACATTTTTGAAAGAAGTTCAAGAAGACAAAAAGAAATGGAAAGACATTCCGTGCTCATGGTTTACAAGAATCAACATAGTTAAAATGGCCACATTACCCAAAGCAATATACAGATTTAATGCAATCGCCATCAAAATCCCAATGGCATTTTTTAAAGAAATAGAACAAAAAGTCATCAGATTTGTTTGGAACCACAAAAGACCCCGAGCAGCCAAAGCAACCTTAAGAAAAAGAACAATACTGGAGGTATCACACTCCCTGACTTTAGCTTGTACTACAGGGCTACAATAATCAAAACTGCATGGTATTGGCAGAAAAACAGACACATAGACCAAAGGAATAGAATTGAGAACCCAGAAATAAAACCACATAAATATGGACAGATAATTTTTGACAAAGAAGCTAAAAACATACAATGGAGAAAAGACAGCCTCTTCAATAAATGGGGCAGGGAGAATTGGATAGACACGTGCAAAAGAATGAAGCTGGACTGCTATCTGCCACTAAGTACCAAAATTAATTCAAAATGGATCAAAGACTTAAGCATAAGACCTGACACAATAAACTGCATAGAAGAAAACCTAGGTACTAAACTTATGGACCTTGGGTTCAAAGAGCATTTTATGAATTTGACTCCAAAGGCAATGGAAGTGAAAGCTAAAATAAACGAATGGCACTATATGAAACTTAAAAGCTTCTGCACAGCAAAAGAAACCATTGACAAAATAAAGAGGCCACCAACTGAGTGGGAGTAGATCTGTTTAAACAGTGCCTCCGCTAAGGGGCTAATATCCAAAATATACAAGGAACTCATGCAACTCAACAACAAAAAAACTAACAACCCAATAGAAAAATGGGCAGAGGACCTGAAGAGACATTTCTCCAAAGAGGACATACAAATGGCAAATAGACATATGAAAAAATGCTCAACATCACTAATCATCAGAGAAATGCAAATCAAAACCACAATGAGATATCACCTCACCCCAGTCAGAATGGCTATCATCAACAAGACAAATAGTAATAAGCATGGAGAGGCTGTGGAAAAAAAGGAACCCTCATACACTGTTGGTGGGAATGCAGACTGGTGCAGCCGCTATAGAAGGCAGTGTGGAGGTTCCTCAAAAAATTACAAATAGAATGACCGCATGACCCAGCAATACCTCTCCTGGGTATCTACCAAAAAAATCTGAAAACATTCATACATAAAGACACGTGTGCTCCAATGTTGATTGCAGCTTTGTTTATGGTGGCCAAGACATGGAAACAACCAAAATGTCCTTCGATAGATGAATGGATAAAGAAGTTGTATATATACACAACGGAATACTATTCGGCGGTAAGAAAAGATGATATAGGAACATTGTGACAACATGGTTGGATCTTGAGAGTATGATGCTAAGCGAAATAAG
Source organism: Rhinolophus sinicus (assembly GCF_057876585.1). Classification (NCBI taxonomy): domain Eukaryota; kingdom Metazoa; phylum Chordata; class Mammalia; order Chiroptera; family Rhinolophidae; genus Rhinolophus; species Rhinolophus sinicus. The sequence continues at coordinate 96,079,521 of NC_142518.1, forward strand.
TCAGATAGAAAAAGCAGAGAACCGTATGATTTCACTGATATGTGGTATATAAACCAAAAACAACAAGAGAACAAGACAAACAAATGAGAAACAAAAACTCATAGACACAGACAATAGATTAGTGGTTACCAGAGGGTAAGGGGGTGGGGGGTGGGAGACGAGGGTAAGGGGATCCAATATATGGTGATGGAAGGAGAACTGACTCTGGGTGATGAACACACAATGGGATTTATAGATGATGTAATACAGAATTGTACACCTGAAATCTGTGTAATTTTACTAACAATTGTCACCCCTGTAAATTAAAAATAAAAAATAAATATATAAATGTGCTATAGAGATCTGTCAGACAAACATTTGAGTGAATTTATAGTCAGCAAGCCTGCACTAAAGAGAATTCTTCAGACAGGCAAAAGAGAAATAATCCCAGATATATACTAAAAAATGCAGAAAAGAATGAAGAGCAATGAACACGTAAATACATGGGTAAAAACAGATCAATTTGCTTGTACAAAACAATAATAGTAATGCTTAGTAGGGTTTAACATATACATGCAAAATTAAAATGCATGAGAACATCGTAGAGTTGTATGGGATTGATACCGATCCCTAACTTCAGGGTTGGGCATTTGATATAGACCTGGCCAATAAAATACCATGATGATTGGTTAAGTGAGGAGTATGTGACTAAAGATGGACCCATAAGAGTCAGCAAGCACCAGCCCTGGAACTTTAGCTGAAATTATTGATACATGTATTCTTTTTTTCATTGAGGTTGTTAAGCAGCAGATTGTAAGCCTTAAGATTCCAAGGCTTAAAATGACAGTGGGATGGCCTATCTGTAATGAATCCAGAAGACAAGGAAGCAGAGATGATAGATGGAGAGAGGTTGATTTTGGATTTAAGCTCCTGGTTTCAGCCATACCTAAAGCTAGACCTATCTCTGGAATTTGAAATTATGTTTATTAATTAACGTCATTCCCTCTCCCCCTTTTTAAAGCATACATACAATAATGCAAAATGAGAGAGTAAATGGAGTTATAAACCTTTAGAATTATAACATTATTTGGAAAGTGGAAAGTAAATCATTTGTATTAGGCTACAATAAATCAAGGATGCATATGTAGTCTCTTGGGTAACCACGAAAAGAATAACAAAGGAATGTACAACCAAACAAGCTAGTAGAAGAGAAAATCTGAATAATAACAAAAGCAAAAAAGATTAAAAGAAAGCAAAAAAGAGGGCCCGCCCGGTGTCTCAGGCGGTTAGAGCTCCATGCTCCTAACTCCCAAGGCTGCCGCTTCGATTCCCACATGGCCCAGTGGGCTCTCAACCACAAGGTTGCCAGTTCAATTCCTCCAGTCCCGCAAGGGATGGTGGGCAGCGCCCCCTGCAACTAAGATTGAACAGGGTACCTTGAGCTGAGCTGCTGCTGAGCTCCCAGATGGCTCAGTTGGTTGGAGCATGTCCTCTCAACCACAAGGTTGCCGGTTCGACTCCCGCAAGGGATGGCTGCGCCCCCTGCAACTAGCAACGGCAACTGGACCTGGAGCTGAGCTGCGCCCTCCACAACTAAGATTGAAAGGACAACAACTTGACTTGGAAAAAAGTCCTGGAAGTACACACTGTTCCCCAATAAAGTCCTGTTCCCCTTCCCCAATAAAATCTTAAAAAAAAAAAAAAAAAAGAAAGCAAAAAAGGAAAAAGAAGGGAATATAAAACATGTGAATCAAATTTTTTAAAACATGGTCATTAAAACCCCAAATGTACGTCTAATTTCATTAAAAGTCAATGGACTGGTGATGAAAATATTAAAATTTATTGTGGTAATAGTTAGACAACTCTGAACATACTAAAAGCCATTGAATTGTACACTTTAAATGGGTGAATTGTGTAGTATATGAATTATATCTCAATAAAGCTGTCTTTAAAAAGTGAATGGACTAAATATTCCAATCAAAAGATAAAAACTGGGGTGCCCGGTTAGCTCAGTTGGTTAAAGTGTGGTGTTAACAACACCAAGGTTTCCAGTTCGATCCCTGCATGGGCCACTGTGAGCTGTGCCCTCCTTAACAAAACAAAACAAAAAAAGAGATAGAGAGAGGTCAAAACTGTCAGACTGATAAGAATAAAACGCAATTACATATAGCTTACAAAGGATACACCTTATGACTAGAGATAATGTTTTCTAATAAGAGAATCAATCGACTAGGAAATTATAACAAATTGTAACATTATATGCACCCATAACAGATATAAAGCAAAAATTGATGAAACTAAAAGGGGAAATAGACAAATCCACAACCACAGTAAGAAGTTTGAACACACCTCTTTCAATAGCTTCTGTAGAACAAGGAAACAAAATGTTATAAAAATGTAGATCTAAATAACCAAATTGACAAACAACTTTCTCTGTATACATATAAATATGTGATGTACAATACAATAAAATAGAAATACTATATATACTGTATATATAAAACATTCTACCCAACAATAACAGAATATGTATCCTTTTAAAATGCAAATGTAGCATTTATCAAAATTGACCATATATTGCCATAAAGAAAGCCTAAGCAAATTTCAAAGGATTCAGATCATTCAGAGTATGTTCTATCAGTACAGTAAAAGTAAGCTAGAAAGTCTGTAACACAAAGATGACTAAAATTCTCAACTGCTTGGAAAATAAGCAACATATTTTGAAATAACTAATGTGTCAAAAAGTAAATCACAATAAAAATTGACAATATTTTAACTAAATGATCATGAACGTGCAACATTTCATGCAATCAATGCTTTAAAATATATTTATAGCCTTAAGTGCATACATTAAAGAGGATAAAAGCCATGCTATGCGGAGGCAGGTCAGGTCACGTGGGTTCTGTTTGGGGGGGTCAGGGTGCGCGCAGATCACGGTCAGGTTTTTTTCATCTTCGGGTGGTGAGTGTGAGCGTTCCTGGCCATGTGTGCGTGTTACAGAACTCTGGGTAGATCCCAGGAGAAACAGTGGCCCTGGCTACTCCCCACGACGGTTTCCTCACCCAGCAGCTCGCCCCTGTCCTGCCCTTCAGGTTTGGGGGAGTCAGTCAGGACAGGTCTGTTCAACCCCACTCGCTGGTTCCTGCATCCCCAGCCCTGATGGTCTCCCTGATACCTTTCCTAAGGACCCTTTGCTTCGTGGAGAAGCCCCTCTGAATGTCTGGGCCTCCCTTCCTGGCTGGGTTCAAATCCTGACGCTGCCGTTTACTGGCCATGTAACCTTGGGCACCTCTTGTCTGTTTTCTCCTTTTAAAATAGGAGACGATGCCCTATTATGTTATGATCCCCTATCTAACAATGTTGGTGTATTAAAAGAGTAATTTGTTAATGTCGTTAAGTGTAAAAATTCCAGTGTAAATAAGATACAGATGTATAAAAACAATGAAATAAAACCCTATTTTGTTAACTTTGAAATGAAAATATTAATATGAACTTGGGGCCTAGAAACAATGACTATCTTTGGCACCCAGAGTTTGATCTCTAAATACCACTCTCCACTAGAAGGCATGAGGGCTCCTTGGAGAAATGGCTGAGGCCAGGTCAAGAGCTCTGAATGAATAGAAGTGCTTGGAACATCTTGTGATAGAAAGTAGGGAAGTATCCAAGAAAAACAAGGTCCTTTCAAAAAGACGTGGGAGCCAGCTTGAAGGTATACCCACTGGCCAAAGTTAGTACAATTTGAGCATCAAAAATAATGACTGCGATTGAAAATGTCAAACATATAAAAGCCATTCTCCCCAAAAAGCAAGCCAAATCTGAAAAACAACAATTTCTAAAAACCTCATTTGCCATGCTACTGGTGGTGACTATTACAACAACTCTTTACTCTGAAAAGTGGTAATTTAAGAAAATAAACATTTATCCTGCTTTTCTAGTTGCAGCTGCATTTCAGGGTAACCCAATAGCCCCAGCTGATGAGGAAACAGTTCTCTTTACAAAAGTATGCCAGCTAAATAATGTAAAATGAATGACAGAAAATCACCATTTTGCAGACCCTAATGAAATAACTGATTCATGCCAGGAACATTAATGAAACCATTTAATGAAAGGGCAAGAAGAAACAGGATGTGGTGTAAAATTATTCCCCAGGGATTACTTGCTGGTCATCAGGGGAAAAATATAATGACAATGGAGAAATCTAGACCCTCCCACCTTAACCTAGATTAATCTTATCATCATTAAAATGGACCAACCTGACATTATGTGTCTCCTGATGTGATACAATATGAAGCACCAGCATCATTTGTGAGTATTGTTTCCAAAAATCTTTAGCTTCAGCAGGAACTGATTAAGCAGGAACTATAAAGATAGAAGAAAAAAATAACACCTAGAAGAACCAATCAGAAAAATCCAAAACAAATGATGGGACATCCTGCAGAACAAATAGGTCAGTCTCTTACATTAAGTTAGTGTCATATTAAAAAAAAAAAAATAGCAGGAGTGAAGGCAGGCTGTTCTAGATTAAAAGGAACCTGAGAAACATTATAACCAAATGCACCAGCTTATCCTCAGTTCTGGTTTAATAAATCAGATATAAAAGATGTTTTGGGGACAGCAAGGCTCGTAATACCAGCATGGGCCAGGGAGCTGTGTCCTACACAACTAGACTGAGAAACAGCGGCTTGAACCAGAGTGGAGGTGGGGAGGCAGAAGAAGGGGGGAAAAAGATTTAAAAAAAGAAAAATTAGGTATGATAATGGCATTGTGCTTTAGTAGAAAAATGTCTTATTTTAGGTATGCATACTGGTTTATTTAGGGATAAAATGTTTAACATCTATATTTATTTTAAAATAATTCTGAAAAATAAAAATATGGAAAGTGTTAAATGTTAAATTAAGTGATGTAAAAAAAAAAAAAGAATAAAAGCCAAAACCCAACAATCTAGGCTTCCATCTCAAGAAGTTAGAAAAAGAACTGCAAATCAATATCAAAGAAACTAGAAAGATGAAATAATAAAGATAAGAATAAGAACTAATGGAATAAAAATCTAAGGTACATTAGATAAAAGATCAGTAAAGAGTTGGTTTTTTAACAAGAATAATAAAATGCATTTAGCTCCAGCAAGATTAATCAAAGAAAAAAGAGAGAAAATACCAATCATCAACATGGGAATGAAAAAGTCCACATCACTATATATCCTACAAGTGTGAAAAAATATCAGAATATAATGAATAAAATTTTAGGCCAACAAATTTGACAACTTATTTGAAATGATAAATTGCTCAAGACACAAAACTTACCAAAAGTAACACAAGATCAATAGCACACAATCTAAATAGTTTATCAATATAGTCTATTATCTATTATAGAAATTGAAGCACCTTATTAAGCACCTTCCCAAAGAAAACCCTAGGATCCAGATGGCTGTACCAATGAATGCTTCTAGATGTAAGGAAGAAAGAAAAAAGACTAACCTTCACAAACACTTTCAGAGAATAGAAAAAAGTCAATACATCAAAATTCTTTTTATGAGGTCAAAATAATCTTGTTGTCAAAACTTGACAAGGATTATAACAAAGGAAAAGTACAGGAAAATCTCTCATAAGTACAGATGCAAAATTCTTAAATATACTATAGAAAATGAATCAAGAGCTATATACAAAGGATAACACCTCAGAAACAAGTGACTTTTTTTCTAGGAGTATAAAAGTTAACATTCTAAAATTATTAAATGCAGTCACCATAAATAGAAAAAAAGACAAAAAATCTAATGATTATCACCTTGATGGATGCAGGAAAATAGCTTTAAAAATATAACATTCATTCATGACTAGAAAAAAATACTTACAGCAAATTGCCAATAAAAAGAAACTATCTTAATCTTATAAAGTGTATCTCGAAAAAGTTAAAACCCACACATTGTCAGTTTCTTAAAACGTGAAATATACAACCTGCTATATGATCCAGCCATTCTATTCCTGGGTATTTGTCCAGGAGAAATACAAGCAGATATACATACTGACACTTGTACATGGAATATTTAGAGAGTTTGATGAAAACTGAAAACAACTCAAATGCCCCTCAACATTTGAATATTTTTTTAAGTTGTAGTATATCCATACAATGGAATATTATTCAGAAAAAGGAATAAACTATTAATGCACACAATAACTTGGAAGTACCTCAAAATGATTATGATGAGAGAAAGAAGCCAGATCAAAAAAGAGTACATACAGGGGCAGAAGGGTGGCTCAGTTGGTTAGAGCGCGAGCTCTGGGCAAAGGGGATGTCGGTTCCATTCCCACATGGGCCAGCGAGCTGCACCCTCCGCAACTAAATGAGCTGCTGCTCAGCTCCCGGGTGGCCAGATGGCTCAGTTGGCTGGAGCACGGGCTCTCAACCACAAGGTTGGCAGTTGGACTCCTCGACTCCCGCAGGGGATGGTGGGCTGCGCCCCCTGCAACTAACAACGGCAACTGGACCTGGAACTGAGCGGCACCCTCCACAACTAAGATTGAAAGGACAACAACTTGACTTGGAAAAAATCCTGGAAGTACACACTGTTCCCCAATAAACTCCTGTTCCCCTCCCCCAATAAAATCTTTTTTAAAAAAGAGTACATACTGCCTTATTTATATAAAACTTAGAAAGTGCAGACTAACCTAGAGTGACAAAAAGATCAGTGGTTACCTTGGGAAGGGGGAGGCCATGGGAACAGTGTTGGGAGTAGTACAAAAGGACACAAAGAAACTTTTGGGGTGATGGATATGTTCATTATCTTGATTGCGGTTCATCATATGTCAAAAGTTACCAAATTGTATACTTCAGGCATACGCACTTTACTATGTGTCAATTCTGCCTCACTGAAAAAAATATATAAAATAAAATTTTTTGCAAAGCAAAAAAAAATTCCCAGAAAACCTACATCAATCATGTTTAATGAATTATTGAAAAATTTCCCCCTGACATCAGGAATGAGATGAAGTCTGTTATCACCACTTCTATTCAACATCAAACTTCGAGTCCAGTACAATAACACAGGAAAAAGCAATAAAGAATATATGGTAGGACATTCAATAGATTGTATATTAATTTCAGGTATACAACATAGTGATTACATATTTATAGAACTTACTAAGTGATCACTTTAATAAATCTAGTACCCATTTGGCACCATACATAGTTATTACAATATTATTGACTATATTCCCTCAGCTGTACTTTATATCCCCTTGACTATTTTGTAACTACCAATTCATACTTTTTTTTTTTTTAGATATACAAATCACTTTTATTTATTTATGTAATACAGAATTGTACACCTGAAATCAATTTATACTTCTTAATCCCTTCACCTTTTTCACCCAGTCTCCCCACCCCCTCCCATCTGGGAACCATCAGTTTGTTCTCTGTATCTATGAGTCTATTTCTGTTTCTTATTATTATTTTCTAATTGGGGAATATTGTGGAACAGTGTGTTTTTCCAGGACCCATAGGCTCCATGTCAAGTTGTTGTTTTCAATCTAGTTGTGGAGAGTGCAGCTCGCCCATGTGGGAATCGAACCAGCAACGTTGGTGTTATGAACACAGAGCTCTAACCACTGAGACAACTGGCCGCCCCATTTCTGTTTTATTTGTTCATTTATATAGTCACGGGATGTAAAGTACAGCATTGGGAATATAGTCATTGGTATTGTAATGGCTATGTATGGTGTCAGATGGGTCATAGACTTGTTGGAGTTATTGCTTCATGAAGTATGCAAATGTCTAATCATTATGTTGTTTTATACACCTGAAACTAATAATTAAAAAAAAGAAGAAGACAAAAGCAAACTTGACTTGGAATCAGAAAAAAGACAAAGACTGTATGATAGGAAAGAAAGAAATAAAACTGTTGTTATTTACAACTCATGATTTTGCACAAAAAGAATCCGAAAGAATCTACAGAAAATCTATTAGAATTAATAAGCAAATTTTGCACAGCTACTGGATAAAACACACACACACACACACACACACACACACACACACGGGGCACCAAAAAATGTATACAACTGGACACTTTGGTCAACGTTGCTCAAGCAGTAATTCGTCATATTAGAAGTGTCTGGATGCCGATGGTAACCACTTTGAGCACCTCTTGTAATTGCAGAAGTCAAATGTGACTTGTATTCATCTTTTGTTATTGGTATATATTGAGTATTACAATTTTAATACATTTTTCCTTTCTTAAAATTTGTATAGGGCCGGCCTGGTGGCTCAGGCGGTTAGAGTTCCATGCTCCTAACTCCGAAGGCTGCCGGTTCGATTCCCATGTGGCCCAGTGGGCTCTCAACCACAAGGTTGCCAGTTTGATTCCTTGAGTCCCACAAGGGATGGTGGCGGGCTCTGCCCCCTGCAACTAAGATTGAACACGGCACCTTGAGCTGAGCTGCTGCTGAGCTCCCAGATGGCTCAGTTGGTTGGAATGTGTCCTCTCATCCACAAGGTTGCCGGTTCGACTCCTGCAAGGGATGGTGGGCTGTGTCCCCTGCAACTAGCAACGGCAACTGCACCTGGAGCTGAGCTGCGCCCTCCACAACTAAGATTGAAAGGAAAACAACTTGACTTGGAAAAAAAAGGCCTGGAAGTACACACTGTTCCCCAAATAAAGTCCTGTTCCCCTTCCCCAATAAAAAAAATATTTAAAAAAAAAAATTTGTATACATTTTTGGCACCCTTTGTGTATATAAAATCAAGTGTACATACATATACCAGCATCAAATAAATATGAAATGAAATTTTTAAAGATACCATTTATAATAGTTTCAAATAACATCAAATAGTTAGGAATAAATCTAACAAAAAAAATGCCCAAGAGCTTTATACTGAAAACTACAAAGTATTGAGAAAATTAAAAAAAGACATAAAAATAGAAGGATATACCGTGGTTATAGATTATTAGACTTGATATGGTAAAGATGTCTATTCTCCCCAAATTGATCCATAAACTTGATGCATTAGCAATCAAAATCCCAATAATTTGTTTTAATTTCTATTAGAAAATTGATGCATTAATTTTAATATTTATATGGAAATGCAAAGGCTCAAGAATAGCCGATATATATTGTGGATCTAAATGAGATTGGTAGATCAAAAAAACTTCCACAAGAAAGCAAAGGAGACTATCTTTATAATCTTATCAAAAGCAATGGTTTCTTTGAAAAGAACAAAGGGCACTAACCATAAAAGATAAAATTGATAAACTGGGCTACATTACGATTAAGAAATTCCATTTATTAGGAGACACCTTTAAGAGAGTAAGAAGCAAGGCACAGTGGGAAATGATATTTGTATATTATATAACTGACAAAGGGCTTGCTTTTATCCAAAAAATATATAGAATTCCTACAAATAATTAAGGAAAAGGCAGACAACTCTAGAAAACTGGGTAAAAGACTTGTAGCTAAAGTTTTAGCTACATCTGACAGATTTTGATATATTGCATTTTTTAACATTAAAAATATTTTCTAATTTACTTTCAGGTTTCTGTTTTGATCCATGGATTATACAGAAACCTGTTGCTGAATTTCTAAGAGCTTGGAGAGTTTTGTTGTTATCTCTCTGTAATTGATTTCTGAATTAATTCGGCTATGGTCTGAGAAAATTTCAATTTTATCAAATTTCTTAAGTTTTGTTTTATGACCCAGGATGTGATCTAGTAGCCCCACCTTACAAGAAATACCAAAGAGAGTTCTTCAGGATGAAAACAAGTGACCCAGATGGTAATTCAAATCTACATGAAAAAAACAAAGAGCACCAGTAAAGGTAATTTGGTAATTATAAAAGACAGTACAAACCTACATTGCATTTCCTTTCTCCTCTTAATTAATTTAAAAGACAGTTTTATTAAAAATATGTGCAAAATTGTACTGTTGTGCCTACAACATATAAAAATGCAATATGTTTGACGATAAGAACACAAAGGAGGTGGGTGGGAGCAAGTTGTATTTCAGTAAGGAAAAGATACCACATGGTTACCTGAATCCATGGGAACAAATGTAGAGAACTACAAATGGTAACTAAGATGGTAAATGTAACAAACACTATGAATATATACGGGTCATTTTTCCCCCAGCTTCACTAGACATAAAATTATATACAGTAATAATTATAACATTGTATGTTTGGGTTTATAACATATAAAGATGTAATATATATAACAATAATAGCATAAAACGGGGAAGAGGGAATAGAACTTCTATATGTCAGTAGACATAAGTTACTATAAATGTAGAGTAGATTCTGATAAGTTCAGATATACAGGGACTGACAATTATGTTCGCAAACTTTCCACCATGTGCTTACATTGGCAGCACTGTACAAACAGCTCGGTAAGGTTTCATAACGTTGGTACATCAGTGTCTCACAGCTGTGTTCGTGTTGACGTGTGGCAGTGTCTTGCCAAGGGGTGTTTGTTAATGTTGTTGCGTGTTTTTGTGTGGCAATGCGAGAATGCCTGACCTTGAATTAGAGCAATGAACAAACACTAAATTTCTTCTTAAACTGGACAAGAGTGGAAGTCAAATGAGGGACATGTTAGTCCAAGTTTATGGGGATAATACCATGAAGAAAACGGCAGTGTACAAATGGATTAAACGTTTTTCTGAGGGGAGAGAATGCGTCATCGATGAAGAGAAGTCAGGGTGGCCAGTAACGAACAAAACTGATGAAAACATTGCAAAAATTCCTCGAATTGTGTGTCAAAATCATTGGCTGACTGTGAGAAGCATTGCAGACCAAGTAAACATCGATAGACCAACAGTTAGAAAATCTTAACTGAAAATCTTGTCATGAGAAATGTGTGTGCAAAAATGGTCCTGAAGGAACTCACCGAAAGTGAAGGAGAGTGGAAGTTTGCAAGACCTTTTGGAGAGGCAAGATGAAGTTTTGGGCTGTGTTATCACTGGTGATGATATACGGGTGTACCAATATGACCCTGAAACAAAGTGTCAAAGTCAACAATGGAAGTCAGCCAATTCTCCAGGACCAGAAATCTTCCATAAGTCCAAATCAAGAGTCAAAATGATATTGCTAACCTTTTTTTATATCAGAGGGATTATTCATTATGAATTTGTACCAACTGGACAAACAGTTAACCAAGTTTAATATGTGGAAGTGCTGAAAAGGCTGAGTGAAAAAGTTAGACAACCTGAAATTTTCACCAACAATTCATGGCTCTTCTTTTTTTTAAAATTTATTGGGGTGACAATTGTTAGTAAAATTACATAGATTTCAGGTGTACAATTCTGTATTACATCATCTATAAATCCCATTGTGTGTTCACCACCCAGAGTCAGTTCTTCCATCACCATATATTTGATCCCCCTTACCCTCATCTCCCACGCCCCACCCCCCTTACCCTCTGGTAGCCACTAATCTATTGTCTGTGTCTATGAGTTTTTGTTTCTCATTTGTTTTGTTCTCTTGTTGTTTTTGGTTTATATACCACATATCAGTGAAATCATACGGCTCTCTGCTTTTTCTGTCTGACTTATTTCGCTTAGCATCATACTCTCAAGATCCATCCAAGTTGTCACAAATGTTCCTGCATCATCTTTTCTTACCGCCGAATAGTATTCCATTGTGTATATATACCACAACTTCTTTATACATTCAGCTATCGAAGGACATTTTGGTTGTTTCCATGTCTTGGCCACCGTAAACAAAGCTGCAATGAACATTGGAGCACACGTGTCTTTATCTCTAAATGTTTTCAGATTTTTTTGGTAGATACCCAGGAGAGGGATTGCTGGGTCATACGGTAATTCTATTCCTAATTTTTTGAGGAACCAACCTGCACACTGCCTTCCACAACGGCTGCACCAGTCTGCATTCCCACCAACAGTGTATGAGGGTTCCTTTTTCTCCACAGCCTCTCCAATACTTGTTACTATTTGTCTTGTTGATGATAGCCATTCTGACTTGGGTGAGGTGATATCTCATCATGGTTTTTATTTGCATTTCTCTGATGATTAGTGATGTTGAGCATTTTTTCATATGTCTATTTGCCATTTGTATGTCCTCTTTGGAGAAATGTCTCTTCAGGTCCTCTGCCCATTTTTCAATTGGGTTGTTTGTTTTTTTGTTGTTGAGTTGCATGAGTTCCTTGTATATTTTGGATATTAGCCCCTTAGCGGAGGCACTGTTTAAACAGATCTACTCCCATTCAGTTGGTTGCCTCTTTATTCTGTTGATGGTTCCTTTTGCTGTGCAGAAGCTTTTAAGTTTCATATAGTGCCATTTGTTTATTTTAGCTTTTACTTCCATTGCCTTTGGAGTCAAATTCATAAAATGCTCTTTGAACCCAAGGTCCATGAGTTTAGTACCTGTTTTCTTCTATGCAGTTTATTGTGTAAGGTCCTATGCTTAAGTCTTTGATTCATTTTGAATTAATTTTGGTACTTAGTGGCAGATAGCAGTCCAGCTTCATTCTTTTGCACGTGTCTATCCAATTCTCCCTGCCCCATTTATTGAAGAGGCTGTCTTTTCTCCGTTGTATGTTTTTAGCTTCTTTGTCAAAAATTATCTGTCCATATTTATGTGGTTTTATTTCTGGGTTCTCAATTCTATTCCATTGGTCTATGTGTCTGTTTTTCTGCCAATACCATGCTATTTTGATTATTGTAGCCCTGTAGTACAAGCTAAAGTCAGGGAGTGTGATACCTCCAGTATTGTTCTTTTTCTTAAGATTGCTTTGGCTATTCGGGGTCTTTTGTGGTTCCAAACAAATCTGATGACTTTTTGTTCTATTTCTTTAAAAAATGCCATTGGGATTTTGATGGTGATTGCATTGAATCTGTATATTGCTTTGGGTAATATGGCCATTTTAGCTATGTTGATTCTTGCAATCCATGAGCATGGAATGCCTTTCCATTTCTTTGTGTCTTCTTGAAATTCTTTCAAAAATGTCTTATAGTTTTCAGCATATAGGTCCTTCACATCCTTGGTTAAGTTTATTCCTAGGTATTTTATTCTTTTTGCTGCAATTGCAAAAGGAATTGTTTTTTGTATTTCTTTTTCTGAGATTTCATTGTTAGTATATAGGAATGCAATGGACTTTTGTATGTTGATTTTGTAGCCAGCAACTTTACTGTATTCATTGATTGTTTCTAATAGCTTTTTGGTGGAGTCTTTAGGGTTTTCTATATATAGCATCATGTCATCTGCAAAGAGTGATAATTTAACTTCTTCATTCCCAATTTGGATGCCTTTTATTTCTTTTTCTTGCCTGATTGTTCTGGCAAGGACTTCCAACACTATGTTGAAAAGTAGAGGTGATAGGGGACAGCCCTGTCGTGTTCCTGAACATAGAGCAAAGGGCTTCAGTTTCTCACCATTAATTATGAGATTAGCTGAGGGCTTGTCGTATATGACCTTTATTATGTTAAGGTATTTTCCTTCTATACCTATTTTATTAAGTGTTTTAATCATAAATGGATGTTGTATCTTGTCAAATGCTTTTTCTGCATCAATGATATAATCATATGATTTTTGTCCTTTGTTTATGTGATGTACCACATTGATGGACTTGCGGATGTTGAACCATCCTTGTGCCCCAGGGATGAACCCCACTTGGTCGTGATGAATAATCTTTTTAATGCATTGTTGTATTCGATTTGCTAGAATTTTGTTTCGGATTTTTGCATCTGTATTCATCAGAGATATTGGTCTGTAGTTTTCTTTTTTTGTGTTGTCCTTACCAGGTTTTGGTATCAGGCTAATGTTGACCTCATAAAATGAGTTAGGGAGTACTGTCTCTTCTTCAATTTTTTGGAAGAGTTTGTGCAGAATTGGTATTAGATCCTCTTTGAAGGTTTGGTAGAATTCACTAGTGAAGCCATCTGGTCCCGGACTTTTGCTTTGGGGAAGGTTTTGGATGACTGATTCAATTTCGTTACTGGTGATCGGTCTGTTTAGATTTTCTAGTTCTTCATGGTTCAGCCTTGGAAGGCTATATGTTTCTAAGAACTTGTCCATTTCTTCTAGGTTATTGAATTTTGTGGCATACAATCCTTCATAGTATTCTTGAATGATCCTTTGTATTTCCGTGGTGTCTGTGGTAACTTCCCCTTTTTCATTTCTGATTTTGTTCATTAGTGTCTTCTCTCTTTTTATCTTAGTGAGTCTAGCCGAGGATCTGTCAATTTTGTTACTATTTTCAAAGAACCAGCTCTTTGTCACATTAATTTTTTCTATTGTCTTTTTGTTCTCTATTTCATTTAGTTCTGCTCTGATTTTTCTTATTTCCTTTCTTCTGCTGATCTTGGGTTTTACTTGTTCTTCTTTTTCTAGTTCTTTCAGGTGTAACATGAAGTTATTTATTTGGGATTTTTCTTGTTTCTTGAGATAGGCCTGTAATGATATAAATTCCCTTTTAAAACTGCTTTCGCTGCATCCCAAAAATTTGGTAGGATATATTTTCATTGTCATTTGTTTCTATGTATCTTTTGATCTCTCCTCTAATTCCTTCTTTGACCCAGTCGTTCTCTAAAAGTATGTTGTTTCATCTCCATGTATTTGTGTTTTTCCTGCTTTCTTTTTACAGTTGATATCCAATTTCAAAGCCTTGTGATCAGAGAATATGCATGGTATGATTTCAATCTTCTTAAATTTGCTGAGGCTGATTTTATGTTCCAATATATGGTCTATCCTTGAGAATGTTCCATGTGCACTAGAAAAGAATGTATAGTCTGATGTTTTAAGATGAAGTGCTCTATATATGTCAAGGATGTCCATTTCATCTAATGTGTCTTTTAGGGCTGCTATTTCATTATTTATTTTCTGTTTGGATGATCGATCCATAGCTGTCAATGATGTATTTAACTCCCCTAGCATAATTGTGTTTTGGTCAATTTCTCCCTTTAGTTCTGTTAGTAGTTGCTTGGTATATTTCAGTGCTCCCTGATTGGGGGCATAAATATTGATGACTGTCATATCTTCTTGTTGTATAGTCCCCTTTACCATTATGAAATGTCCATCTCTGTCTCTTGTTATCTTTTTCACCTTGAAGTCTGTTTCATCTGATATCATTATAGCCACACCTGATTTTCTCTGGATACCATTTGCTTGGAGTGTCAATTTCCACCCTTTCACTTTGAGTCTATACTTGTCCTTGTAGCTGAGATGTGTCTCTTGGAGACAGCGTATGGTTAGGTTTAGTTTTTGGATCCAATCTGCTACTCTGTGCCTTTATATTGGTGAGTTCAGTCCATTTACATTTAGGGTGATTATTGATACGTGAGGATTTCCTGTCATTCTATCTTTAGTTTTCTGGTAAGGCTGTGTCTCCATTGTTTCTTTGCCTTTTTGTTGTCTATTATTTCTGTGTGGTGGTATTCTATGATGTTTCCCTCTGTTTCTTCTTTTATTACAGTATGAATTTCAGCTCTTGGTTTTTTTGAGTAGTTACCCTTAATTTTATGTAAAAGAAAGTTTGATATTTAGAGTACTCCATTTTCTTCAGCACGCTTACTTTCTCCATTCCCATATTCCGGTTCAGGCCTTTACTCTCCCCCTTTTTATGTTTCGGTTGCCACAAATTGTCCCTGTTGATGGTGGTCGAATAGCCTCCTTTAGTATTTCTTGTAGTGCACGTCGTGTATTAGAAAATTCCGTCAGCTTCTGTATGTCTGGAAAGGTCTTTATTCCTCCTTCATATCTAGAGGATATCTTCACTGGATATATTATTCTTGTCTCATAATTTCTCTGTTTCAATAGTTTGAATATTTGGTTCCACTCCCTCCTGGCTTGTAGAGTTTCTGCTGAAAATTCTGATGATAATCTAATGGTCTTTCCTTTGTGGTTTACTGTCTTCTTTTCCCTGGCTGCCTTGAGGATTCTTTCTTTGTCGTTGATTTTAGACAGCTTCAATACAAATGTGCCTTGGAGAAGGCCTGTTGGTATTGAGGTAATTAGGTGTTCTATTTGCTTCTTGGATTCGAGGATCCAGTTCTGTCCACAAGTTTGGGAAGCTCTCATTGACAATTTGTTTGACTATATTCTCTGTTCCCTTCTCTCTTTCTTCTCCTTCTGGTATGCCCATTATTCTTATATTGTTCTTTCTGATGTAGTGAGACAGTTCTTATAGAGTTATTTCATTTCTTTTAAGTCTCAAGTCTCTTTCTCCTTCCATCTGTGTAATATCCAGGTTTCTAGCTTCGAAGTCACTGATTCTTTCCTCCATCCGGTCAACTCTCCTACCTAAGCTGGTTATTTCGTTCTTCATTTCTTCTATTGAGTTCTTAATCTCCAGAAATTCTATTTGGTTCTTTTTTAAAATTTTAATCTCTTTCATAAAATGCTCATGTTGTTCTTTGATTGTGTTTTTGAGTTCATTAAACTGCCTTTCTGTGTTTTCTTGCATCTCGTTGAGTTTTTTCAGAACTGCAATCTTGAATTCTCTGTCATTTATGTCACCTATTTCCATATCTTTAAGTTCCTTTTCTGGAGACTCTTCACTTTCTTTCTGAGCTGTCTTGTTGCCTTGGGTATTCATGGCAGTTACTGATTTATTATTTCTCTTCCTAGACATCCATAGGAGTGGCTTCTGGAACAGGTTGATTCGAAGAGGTCTTTCTTTTGTTTTCCAGTACTTGTTGGTAGAATGTTTTATTTTCTTTACGACTGCAGCCTTTTTTTTCTCTCTCACACGGTAGTGCTTTGTTTTCTTTGCGCTATTCCAGCTTCTCACACAATGGGGGGATTCCCTAGGAGAAGGGCTTCTCCTCTGTTAGTAGTTCGCCTGGGTCACAGGGTGCAGTGTCCGTGTGGGTATGCGGAGAGCTCTTGAAGTTCCAAAGCTCTTCCTGCACCAGATTCAGAGTCCATATGTTTCAACAGTTTTGTTTACCCCTGCAGGGATCCGCCCAGATAGGTGGGGCCAGGGGCGGGGTGAGTTGTGTGAGGTGGCCCAGAGCAATGGCGGCAACCACCACCACAGCCGGTCCTGCTTCCACAGCTCCCTCCCCTTTGCCGGAACAAGTTGTGCTGTGAATCTGTGTCTGCAGTCCACAGTTCTCAGAACAGCAAATATTCTGTTCTTTTGATCTGACACTGCTACTGTTCTGCTTCTAGCACCGGGCAGGTGGGGGTGGGGCGAGCTCTGGGAGGAAAGGGAGGGGGCAGCTAGTCTCTATGCCTAAGGCTTCCATTCTCTGCTCGGCACTGAGGGCTTAAACCACCGTTTTCAGCCTTCTTCCCTCAGTCTTTTCTCCGAGGTCTCTTCCATGATCGTTGGGTTCAGCCGTGTTATATGCTGCCGTCTCAGCCCTGTGGGCCATAAGCAGAGCCCTAGCAGTCTGAGTTCTTCCCTGTCCCGCAGCTGCGGTAGTTCCAGAATGCAGCGAGCTCGGAACACTGAGCTAGGTCTGAGTCCTGCGCCAGCGCGGCTCCGTCTCCGCACTTCTCCCTTCCCTCCTCCCCCGCTTGCACGATTCGCCCACCTTTAGGTGAATTCAGTAGTGGGCCTCTTCTTCTTGCGTGTGTGCTGTTCAGGGAGTACTTTGTGGAGTTATTGTTGTTCGATTAGTTGTAAATTTCAGGGGAGCTTTACAGAGGCTCACCTCACACCGCCATTTTGATCCAATTCATGGCTCTTGCATCATGACAATGCACCAGCTCACATGGTACTGTCTGTGAGGGAGTTTTTAGCCAGTCAACAAATAACTGTATTGGAACACCCTCCCTACTCACCTGATCTGGCCTCCAATGACTTCTTTCTTTACCCAGAGAGAAAAGAAACATTGAAAGGAAGACATTTTGATAACAATCAAGACATAAAATGTAATATAACAACAGCTCTGATGGCCATTCAAGAAAAAGAGTTCAAAAATTGCTTTGAAGGGTGGACTAGGTCATGGTGTCAGTGCATAGCTTCCCAAGGGGGGTACTTCAAAGGTAGCTGTAGTGATATTCAGCAGTGAAGTATGTACCACTTTTTCTATGATGAGTTTGCAAACGTAATTGTCAGACTTCTTATATGAGAAGCCCTAGGGCAACCACTAAGACAACAACTTTAAAATTGCATAAAAAAATCATTGAAAATATTGAATTGCTACACTACAAAATATTCACTTAATGCAAAAGCAAGTAGTAAAGGAGGTATAGAGGACTATAACAGACATGAGATTATATAGAAAACAAAAAGGGAAATAACAATGTACATCCTACTATATCAGTAATAAAAATTAAAAGTGAATGGATTAAGTCATTCAAAGGCAGAGACTGTCAGACTGCATAAAAGACATTATACAATGTAAACATGTCCACATTGTATACGTGTACCACCTCTTCTTTGTCCATTCATCCGTTGGTGGACACCCAGGTTGCCTCTATATCTTGGCAATTTTAAATAATGCTGCAGTGAACATATGGATGTTCACTGTATTGTTTCAAAGTATTATTTTGGGTTTCTTTGGATATATACCCAGACATGGAATTACTGGGTTCTTCTTTGTCTCTTGTGATAGCCTGTATTTTAAAGTCTATTTTGTCTGGTATAAGTATTGCTGGACAGCTTTTTGTTTGTGTGTTTCCATTTTTATGAAATATCTTTTTCCATTGTTTTACTGTCAGTCTGTATGTGTCTTTTGATCTGAAGTGTGTCTCTTCTAGGCAGCATATGTAAGGATCTTGTTTTCTTATCCATTCAGCCACGCTGTCTTTTTTTTTTTTTTTAAGATTTTATTGGGGAAGGGAAACAGGACTTTATTGGGGAACAGTGTGTACTTCCAGGCCTTTTTTTTTTTTTCCAAGTCAAGTTGTTGTCCTTTCAATCTTAGTTGTGGAGGGTGCCATTCAGCTTCAAGTTGTCCTTTCAGTCTTAGTTGTGGAGGGCGCAGCTCAGCTCCAGGTCCAGTTGCCATTTTCTAGTTGCAGGGGGCACAGCCCACCATCCCTTGCGGGAGTCGAACCGGCAACCTTGTGGTTGAGAGGACGCGCTCCAACCAACTGAGCCATTCGGGAGGCAGCTGAGCTCAAGGTGCCGTGTTCAATCTTAGTTGCAGGGGGTGGAGCCCACCATCCCTTGCGGGATTCGAGGAGTTGAACTGGCAACCTTGTCTTTGAGAGCCGACTGGCCCATGTGGGAATCGAACCGGCAGCCTTCGGAGTTAGGAGCATGGAGCTGTAACCTCCTGAGCCACCGGACCGGCCCCCCGATGCTATGCCTTTTGATTGGAGCATTTAATCCATTTACATTGAAAGTAACTGTTGATAGATATATAGTTATTGCCATTTTATTATTCATATTTTTAATCTTTTTTTTTCTTGTTCTTCTTTAAAAAGTCCCTTCAACATTTGTTGTTATAGTGGTTTGGTGGCGATGAAATCCTTTAGCTTTTTTTTTTTGTCTGGGAAGCCCTTTGTCTGTCCTTTGAGTCTAAATGATAGCTTTGCTGGGTAGAGTAATCTTGGTTGCAGGTCCTTTCTTTTCATCAGTTTGACTATTTCCTGCCAATCCCTTTTGGCCTGCAAAGTTTCTGTTGAGAAATCAGCTGACAGTATTATGGGAGCTCTCTTATAGGTAATTAACTGCTTTTCTCTTGCTGCTTTTAAGATTCTCTCTGTTTTTCAGGTTTGGCATTTTAATTATGGTGTGTCTTGGTGTGGGCCTCTTTGGGTTCATCTTTTGGGGGATTTTTTGTGCTTTCTGGTTTTATATGTCTATTTCTTTTGCCAGATTAGGGAAGTTTGCCGTCATTATTCCTTCAAATAGGTTTTCAATCCCTTGCTCTCGCTCTTCTCCTTCTGGTACCCCTATGATGCACATGTTGGTATGCGTGATGTTGTTCCGGAGGCCCCTTAAACTATCCTCATTTTTTTAAAGATTTTTTTTTTCTTTTTGCTGTTCTGACAGTGTATTTTCTGATACCTTACCTTCCAAATTGCTGATTCGAATCTCTGCTTTGTCTAATCTACTGTTGATTCCCTCTTTATTTCAATTATTGTATTCTTCATTTCTGACTGATTCTTTCTTGTGTTTTCTATCTACTTATTTATGCTTCTTATCTCTTTGTTGAAGTTCTCACTGAGATCATTGTGCATCCTAGTAACCAGTGTTTTAAACTCTGCATATGGTAGATTGCATGTCCCATTTTGTTTAGTTCCTTTTCTCTAGCTTTAGTCTGTTCTTTCTTTTGGGACATGTTTCTTTGTCTCACCCATTTTGAGTGTCTTTCTGTATTTGTTTCCATGTATTAGGTAGAGGTGCTATGTCTGCTGGTCTTAGTAGAGTTGCCTTATGTAGTAGTTGTCCTGTGGGACCCAGTGGAGCAGTCTCCCGGTTGCCTGAGCTGGGTTCTCCAGGTGTGTGCCTTGTGTGAGTTGTGTGTGTCCTTCTGTTGCAATTGAGCCTTGGTTGCTGTTTGTATATCAATGGGAGGGATTGATTGTGAGGACTGGCCGTGACTACAGTGAAGGAGCTGTTATGCATGGGCTGACCCTATGGAGCAGGATTTGCTTCAGAAGGGCCCTGGTGCCTGCCCAGTCTGCCCTTTGCTTATGTTGTCTGTGGAGGCAGCTGGGTGGTGCTCCAGTTCAGTCAGAAGAAGCTCTGTCTGAAGCTGGCCACCGGATGTGCTGCCCCATGGCCTCCTGGGAGGGGCCCTGCCACTGTCCAAGTTCACCTGCAGCCTATGCCCTCCCACAGACCACCTGGAATGAGCGTCAAAGCAGACAAAGATGGCCACCACCCACACAGGCCTTAGAGGTGCCGAGGAGAGACTAA
This sequence comes from Rhinolophus sinicus, assembly GCF_057876585.1. Lineage (NCBI taxonomy): Eukaryota > Metazoa > Chordata > Mammalia > Chiroptera > Rhinolophidae > Rhinolophus > Rhinolophus sinicus. The sequence continues at coordinate 96,100,267 of NC_142518.1, forward strand.
GCTGTGAACTGAGGCTGACTGCCAGTAGTGCCAGGCTTGGGACTGCTTAGCAAGAGGTATGGGGCATGCTGAGGCCACATGCTGCTTGTTTGGAGGTTGTGAAACTTTGAGAGATTTTAGCAAAGTTTGAAACATGAGCCAAGACAGACTGTTTGCATGGAAAAGCCACTGGAAGTGGCTTGGGTGAGCTGACATGTTGGGTGGGGCAGGGTCTCGGGGAATCACCAGGTCAGGGCCAAAGGTGTTGGCCAAGTTGATGGAGACTAATGTATGGCAGCCTGCCTGTGTATGCATGCTGGGAGCAGGGAGGGCTCAACAAAGAAACAATGGATGCTGCCAGCATTTCTGTCTAGGAGAAAGCTGCTCCTCCAGCCCTTGCCCCACAGCCAGACAATTCAGTTCCTCCCAGTATGTGAATGGCACCTTTCAAGCTGCTGCCCCAGTGCTAGAGCTCAGAGCATGTGAGTTTGTCAATGAGTAAGTCCATGTGCAGGCCCTTTAACAGGAGTGTCTGGGAGTGCAGCTGTCCTTCTTCTCACTCAGTCACAATGTCTGCTGTTTTTTTTTTTACACCCAGAAGTTGTGAGGACTTCTCTCCCAGGCACTGGAACCCTGGGCTGGGGCGCATGGTGTGCGGTTGGGACCCCTCACTCCTACAGGGGGCCTTTGCAGCCAAAATACCTCTCCTGATTTTTACCTGCCTCCCATGGGTATGGGACAGACTGTTCTGCGTCTCCACCCCTTCTAACAGTCTCAAGGTGGTTTCTTTTATATGTCCTTAGTTATAGGACTTCTGGTCAGCCAGATATAAGGCAATTCTCAATGACGGTTGTTCTGTAGTTTAGTTGTAATTTTTATGTGGTCATGAGAGGATGCAAGCACAGTGTTCACCTACTCCACCATCTTGACTGGAAATTCCCCAATCTTCCAAGTACACTACTCTTTTTTACTAAATCATTTATTCAGCAAATATTAACTGAGTGCCTAGTCTGTGAAGGTACTGTTCTAGGCACTTGTGGTAAATCATGCTACTTTTTCATCCACATTTCCCGCTGGATATTAATAGTAACCCTCACAGTGCCCTCAGAATTCAATAAGCAGAGTTGACTGACAACTGGGTGTGGCTTACAGCTGGATCATCCACTTTCAATTTATAATCATTTCTTCCCTTAGTGCCCAAGGGAAGAGGAAATAAGTGATAGATTAACATATGAAGCAATTAGAGAATAATATATAGTATACAGTATATAATTAAGTGCTAAACTGCATGTGTGACCCTAAGTGCAATAGAGGTACAGGAGCCAAGGCCCAGAGTATACGAGAGCAATCTTAGAGCGGAAAACGTCTTCAAACAGTAGTAACCATTAGCTCTTTGACATGTTCCTTTGAGTAAGTCCAGCAAATATTCATTGGGCAGGCACTGTGCTACGTGCTGAGGGTGTACAAAAAATAAGACATGGTGTCTTCTCCCCAAAAGCTCACTGTCTAGTGAGAGAAACAGAAGTACATATAATTTCAACATAATGGTGGTAAATGATGAGATAGAGGTCTGGCCAGGGTGTATGAAAGTAGAGGGGAGCTTCCCCCAATCAGAGGATAAGTAAAGCTAGGAAGCTAAGGGCTGACACCTGAACTGAATCTTGAAGGCCACTAGGTCCTAGCTAGTCCAAAACAAGAGTTGGAAAAATAGTTTTAGGAAGCAAGTACACCATGAGTAAAGAAACAAAGGCCTTTTGTCTGTCTATTCCACTTATCAGAAAAACTGGAGGCAATTAATACCTACTTTTTAGTGCAATTAGCTAAAACTGCTACATATTACTGCTCTTGTAGATAATATTTATCGAACTCCGTGGGCCAGGAATAGTGCTAAGTGCTTTATATGGATTATGTCATGTAATCCTAAAAAAAAAAAAATCATTGAGATATAAATGTCAAATCACACGTACACCTAAAACTAATACAATATTGTATGTTAACTACACTTTAATAAATAATAAAAAAGAAAAAATACAATTTCTTCTGCTCTTGAGAAACTTAAAATCTGGGGCAGCAAGAAGGGGGGAAAAAGAACAACAACAACAACAAATCCTTGAGAAAGTTACTTCCATCATCCTCAGTTTACAGATAAGGAAATTCAGGCACTGAGAAGTTAACCTGAAACAAGAATTTGTGTCTAGGCTATTTGGTTTTTGCCTTCCAATATAGATTATATCTCATTGTGAATATTAGTGCCCCACAAATCTTAACCATATATAATTCCTCTAGTTTTTAGACTTATTATATTTGAAATTAGTGCAGATCTGTCTGATCATATTATTTAACCAACAGCCAAAAGGAACAAAGATGCTCAAGGTCACTCAGGACCCAATGGCAAAACCAGTTATAAGCAAGTATACTCACTAAAATATATGTCTAAGAATGATATTGATCACAATGAAGTTTCTCGAGCACTCATATGTAACTGATGAAATAACCCAAGTGATAAGGTTTTTTTTTTTTTTTTTTCTTGTTTTCAGATTGATGGCTGCAGGTCAGTTGTTCCCAACTTCTTGTACATATCACAGTCTTACCTGGGGAGCTTATTAAAAATAGAGTTGCTGGGCCCCATTTCACGTGTATGCCAGAATCACTGTTCGGCTGCTGTATTATTAACAAATTCCTGAAATGATTTAATTCCAGTACAATTCCACTTCTCCCTACTCTTCATTACATTCTCTTCCCTGTTCTCAATTTTCTACTCTCATTTCCATTCCTCATTCTCTATGGTCTTTAAATATTTATTGAGTGCCAGGCACAGAGTTCTCTGGGCTGGGTATAGGGCAGTGAACATGACAAAGCAAAGCCCCTGCTCTGATAGAGACAGATAATAAACACATAAACAAATAAATGTGATAAAGAGCTTGGCTAATGGAGTCAAAACAAATACAGGCTTGACATATGGTTCTTCCTCTTCCTAGCTGTGTGACCTTGGGCAAGTTACTTAATTGCTCAACAGTCTCTTCCTCTGTAAAAATGGGACTAATAATATCCCCTGCTTCTCAGGGCTGTTGTAAGGGTTGAATAAGATAATGCACAGAACGTACTTAGCATGGTGCCTGGTACATTGATTGTCCAAAGTCAGTTAACTCTTATTATTTTGCTAGCATCGGCACTATAAAGTTTAATAACTTCTCAAATGTTGCCATCGATATTGAGTTCAGTTTCGATGCTTATTCAACATTCAACAAGCAACATTTTAGAGATGTCCATGTGTCTCTAAAGCATTTCCCGCCGCCACAGTTGCAAGTTTCCTGGGCAGTTTCTGTATAATACCCAGTGTCAAATTGCTAAACAAGGGAGAGACATCGACAACAAAGTCCACCAAAAGCTCCCAGCTCCTCAGTTAGGTATGTGAGTAGCTCCACAGGCTGAACAGAGTTAAGGATGTTGTCAAACTTCACCAATACACTAAGTGGAAGTTAAAAAATAAACAACAACCATAAAAACTAAGTAGAAGCGCATAGGGGCCAAATGCTGGGAGCCAACATTAGCAGGTAGATCAATCAGATGATATGGCTGTTAAGGGACACATACAAAATATAATAATTGTCCTTCATATTTGTTGGGGCAAGAACATTTACATACGTCGTTATCTGTCCTTGTTCTCCACAACAAATTTGCAAGTAATATTAATCTCATTTGACTCGTGCAAACTAAGGCTCAGAGAAGTTAAATGGTTACTCTGCTAGTTAGTGGCAAGCCAGCGAGTCAAGCCCAAGCCTTCTGACTCCTATGCAGCATCTCACACAAATAAATAGCATTGTATTTTTTTCACAGAAACATTTTTTTGGGTAAAAATTTATTTGAGTCAAAAAGAGGATATAACTGGAAGCAAGAACTCAACAGACTGAGATAAATGCTTCTCACAGAGATATTTAAAATGCTTAATCCATATACTTTAAAAATAAAGAATAAGAAATATAAAATGTACCTAATATACAAAATGCAAATAGTTCGGTTCCATGTAAGTGTCATTTACAGTACTTGTTTTTTTTGCACTAGTCACAGTTGTAATTTTACATTCATTTATATGATTACTTGATTAAGGTCTGTCTCCGCTGCTACACCAAAATGGACCATTTTCATCTAACACACAGTTGATGATCAACATGTACTTGTTGAAAGAATGACTGATCCACTGGTGTTGATTACCACCAGAAGGGAGGTCATAGGCATGTCAGTGGATTTAGCCTTTGGTTTAGGTAGGAGCAGAAATGCTAGCAGCATCTTACACGAAACATAAAGATGGGATGGGAAAAGCAATTACTTTTTAGTTGCTGGAGAGGATGAATTTGCTTACTGACTGGTCTTAGTGATTTGAGCTCAAGGACAGGCAGATCCAGTTGCTAAGCAATTGTTTACAGGTTACAATGAAGTCAAAAGATTGTATCAATTCTACAAAAAAAAACAAAAAACAGAACGGAGGTCAGTTTCTTAACGTGTGGTCCTCAACAGTCTGCCTCAGAATAAGCTTGGCAGTTTAAAAAGGCAGATTCCTGCACCCAGACCTTCAGAAGCCTCAGGGGGTAGTGCCAAAAAAAAAAAAAAAAATCTGCATGTTTAACAAGCTCCCCAGGTGATTTTCACTTCAATAGTTGAAGAACTGCTGAGGTGGAATAACAATAGACCAGCAGAGAGTTTAAGACTCTGTCTAAGCAAAGTCTGCATTATAAAGTGAGAAGGAAAACCTACAAAAGAGATTGCAATAACAACCACAGAGTCAGAGTCAGAGTCTTTGTTATGAACTGAGGAAGGTGAGAGTTTAAGAACAAATAAATGGCCAAAAAGTGTTCAGTGTAACAGAGGTGTCAAGAATGAAGATTGAAGAAAGTCGTGAAGATGGAATCCAGATTTTTCTGGGCCTGGACCTGTCCTGCAAGACCCAACTCAAAACATTTCCTCCCTAGGAATGTAGTTCCTTTTCCACTGGACAGAGTTCATCAGTCTTTGTGGTATGTAATTCTATTATAGCATTTTACCTATTGTACTGAAATTCTGTTTTTCTTCCTCATTAGAAATACCTGTTTTTCTTCCTCAGACTGAAAATTCCTTGAAGACAGGAGCTGTGTCTTATTCCTTTTTAAATCACCAATGTCTAGCGTAATACCTGGCATGCAGAAAATATCTGCAAATGCCTGCTCAATGAGTGATTGGAGAGCAACTGGACGCAAAGAACACAGTCTGGACAGGAGATAGAAGAATCCTATGTGTTTCAAGGCAAATGAGAGCCAGGCAATTGATGCTGCTGGAGCAGGGAATAAGTAGAAAATCGGTTGTTCCAGAGCACAGAGGAGATGTGACTAAAACCACAGATTCAGCTTTAAAAAGCAGGGAGGACAATTCTTTCTCCAAGCCTCAAAGGAAGCAAGAGAGGATGGGTGTACAAAATATAGCTGAGTTCAGATGTCCCTACTCTAAATAAGGCAGGAAGTTAATCAAAATGAGAATGAAGCACAAAAAGCTGGATCTAGAGGTTGAAGAAAGACTGGAACAGTGTTGGTGGGAGTGTACTGGTGGATCAATAAGAGATTAAGAGATGCTGTCCTGTATCCTCAGGCACTAAGTGCGTGTTATCACAATCTGACTCCTTTCTGTGGCCCTTGAAATAACAGGCTACATCTATCTATCAGTCGTGCTAATTGGAACTGGCTACCACATTGGGGCCGGAAACTGTCTGGAGTCACTGTTGTCTGTCTCTCCCGGACTCCCGGCACTTCTTTACCACCTTTTAAGGAACTTGCGCAGCCCATCTCCTATCGTAGCTACTTGTCTTTTCCTTGTTAGAACGTAAAGAGGTGAGGGCAAAGGCTGTCTCTTATTCACTGCCGTGTTGTACCTTAGCATAGCGCTTTGTATGTAACAGGCAGAGGATGTCTGTACCAGGCACACACCTCTAATATAGCCTCTAATATTTATCACATCATACTGTATTTGTTTGCTTATCTGTCTCCCTTTTTAGACCATGAGTATAAGGTCAGGAATTGAGTTGATCTGTGTATCTCTTGTGTTTGGAACTTAGTAGTTTCACAGATGTTTATTGAACCAAATTTTGTTGAGTGCATGGATGAGAGAATGAATAAAAGACAGCAAAATGTGGGGATGTGGGGGAAATCTAAAAAGATGACATTGTGCATAGGCACTGCATTTTGTCGCTTACACAATCATCAGTTTCATCCTGACATCAGTAAGCGTGTGAAGCTGGTGCTGATGCCGGGGGACCTGTTTTCAAATACACTGTAAATGTTTGGAATACACATTCTGGATCTTATGTAAATCTCCAGCCATCTCCTTTCATGTTGCAGGGCCTGGGTGAAAGGGCTAAAGGTCCCCTGCAGCTAAATGACTCCTTTGTTCACCTTTATTAGGTAGGTACCTGTTTGTATAGGGTACAATGTTACATCAACATAGTTTACTGTTTTCTTGAGGACAACAATTTAAGGTTGACATTGCAGGGAAAAATATAAAGAATGAAACAGCATTGGATCAAAACAATGGAAATCCACCGCCCTCTCCCTCACCCCTTTACTGGAAAAATAGCTACTTGAAGGGCATCTTTAAAGTTTCGTTGGTTTGCTAGGGCTTTTTTTTTCTTCTTAAACCACTGGCTTGCACCCTTGGACATATTATATGCCCAAGTATTATTCTATGTAATTTACACATATTAACTCATTTCTTTTAACAACCCTAGGAGATGGATACCACTGTGATCTCCATTTTGGACGCGTTGAGACTGAGGGACAGAGAGGTACTGCACCGTGCTCAAGGTCATAGAGCTAGAAGTGGGGAAGCTTGGATTCAAACCCAAGCATTCTGGCTCTGTACATCAAAAGAGGAAAGTGCCCGTTTAGGTGTCTTGGTTTGCCTGTGTGAGTTATAAAGAAAATCACTTTTACAATTATGATCTCAGCATTTATAGACGGCCTGTTATACGCCAGGGACGCTTTACTTGTAAGCATTATCTCATTTCTTCCTCACAACAAACCCGTTAGATACTATTTTTATTCCCATTTTAAGACAAAAAAAATTAAAGTACGGAGATTGAAATGATTCACCCAAGAATTGAAATCCGGGCAGACTGACTCCACTACGAGCTTCTCGGTCCTTCCTGGCAGCAAAATGAGAGAACGGAGGACCTCAAAGGGATGCCACGAGAGTACAATGAAATAATGGATGTGAAAAGGCCTGGTTGAACAAGTGCAAGGAATAAGGCCTACCCACATGAATCACTGTTGAAAACTGGTAACTCAGGGCCCCTATCCAACGGTTTCTAGTCCCAACCCTGCTTCTTCTCCGCCCAACCCACAGCAATATCTTTGAATCTCTTTCTCTATCTCGTCGGATCCTGCCCCCAAACACTTGGCTGAGCGGCGGACCGGAGAATAGAAGGTACGCGCGCGAGCAGGAGGCGGGGCCTGTTGCCCCGATCCGTACTGGGGGTGGCCTTTGCACATGCGCTGTGGCTCTGCGGCTTCAGCTGCCCGGTCTCTGCAGCCAATCAGCGCCCGCGGAGTGCTCGGGACGTATTAACGCTCTGTGAGTCGTTGCGTGCGAGGGGGGCGACGTAAGGGCGCTCCGCGAGCCCGTCTCCTCGAATGAAAGGAAACAACCTCCGGCGACACAGCCCCGCTCTCAGGCGCTGCGGGAGAACCGAGACCGACTTCTTTCTCTTTCCCCTCATTGGCGCTTCTCCCCTGCCGTTCGCCTCTGGGCTTCGCCGGTGAGTCCCCACGGTACCCTGGGGCCCCCCATTCTCTGCCCAGCGGGAGAAAACAAGGAGGATGGCGGTGGCCAGGCCGCCGCCCCTACCCGTTGTTAAGGGGGACTCTTGGTGGTCTCGCTTTATTGTCAGGGACCCCAGAAGCGCCACTCATTGAAGGCGCTTCGCGAAGAGGCAGCTGAGAAAAGTGCTTTGCAGGAGCGAAGGGAGAGGTTAGGCTGAAGCCTAGACTTCGGGGGAGGGGGCGCAACATTTAGGGAGGAAAAAATTCTGGGAAATTTTAGTCTTTGCCATTGCTTAGGACATATTTGGGAAGGAGGGAGACTCCCAGTTTGGGAAGAGTAAGAGGAAGAATTGTTAGGATGGCAAGAGGGTTAACCTTACGGAAAGAGGAAAAACTCCGGGGTGGGGGAAATTAGGGGTGAAACTGAGATATGAAACGAAGACTTGGAGGGTAAACTCCTAGGGGAGGAGGGTTAAAGAAAGTGGTAGGATGATATTTAACTGGATTCGGGAGGATTGGAAAAGGACAATTAGAGGATCCTGACTTTACGACCAAAAGAAACCTGCTAAAGTGTTTTAGAGGAGGATAGTTTTGCGAGTTTATCTAGCGCTAGATTGGAGGGAGATCTTGGAGTCTAGTGTGTATTGAATAAATAACGGAGAGGATCCGGTACGTTATGTGTACCATCCTTTATTATATGGGCGAACAGCACGGCGTTCTTTTAAAATTTGTTCGTTTCAGTATTCTGCGTGGAAGTTGAAAAATCCTTTGGTAATTCAAAAGCCTTTTCTTTTCATCGCCTTACGACTTAATATCAGGTCTTATTCATACCGATCAAATTCTTTCTCTACCCTTGGGTTTGAGACAACTGGAAAATTCCTTCAGTTTCCGTTTGAATAACCGCAAAAAGCAGTGCGAAGCATGTAATATCGTGCAACCAAATTCAGGTGCCCTTCCGGTTCATCTCTTATTCGTTTATTTGTCTCCACTGTAACTTTCTTGACATAAATACTGCTTCTTTGGGGATCACGTTTATATATTTTGATCTGTATATTTCAACTTGCTTGCGTGTGGAATTGTTTGATCTTCCAGAACTGCAGTTTTTGTTTGGTTTTATTTTTCTGTGAAAATGGTCTTTCAGATACCAGACATTGAATGAGCTCTCGACTTGGCTCTTTAACTCGCTCTCCTTGATGTTTCAGGTTATTTCTTCTTTGGTGCTTCACAGCATCTTGGAAAATCAGAAACGCATTGATTGCTTCAGCTTAACTAATTGGGCTTTTATATTTTTTCAGACATTTAAGTTATGTTTTTCACGCTGTTATCTTTGCCTCTTTATTTCTGCTTTATAACATTATGTATAATGTTATGTTTCTTTTAAGGAAAAGGTTTCATTGTTGGGTGACAGCATCAAACTTTGATCTCTGCATGCCCTGAAAAACCTTTTAGACTAAAATTAAAACGCCATATAGCTGCGTGGACCATTAAGAATCCCTTAATGTTGGTCCTTAAAATGCCCATATTCTCCTTAACTAGAGACCACAAATGTGACAGCATGAGATAAAAATCTGTATTTTTATGATAAAGACATTTTTGCTAGGACTCATTGTTTCCGTGATGTTCTCCACTTGATGTTTTACAAGGAGGCTGTAAAAAAATTAGCAAGATATGCACACATGTATTATTTGAATTTTAGTGGAAAAATCCATTTAGTCATTGCACATTGGGGAAAGTTTTTAATTGGTTTGGTGCACTTTGTGTGTTTCTGTTCACTTTACAAATTATATTTAACCTGATTACAGAAAAAAAACACTAAAATATTTTTGAATGCAAAATAAAGTGTACCTTTTTTCTCTTTTGGATTGTGGGGTCTTTAATAACTAGAAAAGCAGATTCACAAAATTAGGATGAGAAATTTACCTGTTTATAAATTGAAAGAGGCAGAATTCAATATGGATAAAATTTGGGGGGCACCATTTTCAGAATTAATTTCAAGAATAAAAAGTGATTTTCTACTCTAGGAATTTTTTTTTAAATCTTAAATCTGTTTTATACCCTATGCTAGCTAGAATTGTATGGAAATTACACATTAAAAATGTCTGTACAGCTTAGATTCATAATGTGTCATCCTTTCAACTGGCCAAGGATGACGGAGAGAAATGCTGAATACATTACAGTGGTTTCATAGTGCCTGCTATTGCATAGTAATAAAGAAAGCTAATTTAGAACTCCAATAGCAAATTTTGGTGCTATTTATGAATTTTGGTGTTTTGCATAATTAATTCTAAAGATTTTGGCAGCTATATTCTTGATAAAGCAACTGAACACATATTTGCCTGAGCAAATGCAAACACACTTCCCCTTTTGTTTCTTTTGTTTCTCTGTTAGTCCTATTTTCCCTTTAATCCTGAAAGTATTTGCTGCCTGTTTTCAATCAGTTTTACGGTTTAGAGCCAGTTTATGGCTATGAATACAGTACTATTGTAAAGTATTCGATGCTGTTTGGAAGACTGGGTTATTTAAAATTGTAGATAGCATTAAGAGTTTGTTAAACCCATCAACGCAGAGACTGTCAGGGCCTTTGAAGTTTTGTTCAAAAGAAAAACCTAAATATGAATTGATAAGACCTGTTTCTTTGTAGCTTCGCGTTAAATTTTGATTAAGTATCTTTATTTTTATGTTCTAAAGTACTGAATTGTTTGTGGCTACCACCTTGCTGGCATCCAGTTGCTACCGTTCTTGTTGGTGAACAAGTGTGTCTTGGAAAGCTACAGTAGTAGGGTTAGTGAGTCCAATTTTCAACATAGTATTATGAAAACGTTAAAATATATAGAAAAATTGGAAGAATTTATATAAATTTTAAGACAGAAATTTGAGATTTTATTCATTGTGATGTGTGTTGTGGCAACCTGGGTCCTGAACTTCTTAGTTGATTTGGAAAAACTACACAAATCAAATAACCGATTTTACACATGTTTAGATACTTCTGAAGAATCCATGTTTAGATTGATGATCTAAATCTGAAACCTCCCATGTTAGAGCTTTTCTTCCCTTTTTTGTTTAACTATCCTACCTATAATTATAGTTTGACTGAATTTAAGTCTCATTCAGAACAATTTTCCTTCCTTTAGACAGTCTTACTAATTTGAGTATGAAAGTTACTGTATTTAGAACACCACTGTCAGTTTGTAAGTTTAATAAGCAGACTTTTGGTGTAAATCTCAGAGTCAGATAATACAGTTGTTTTTATAAATAATTGGTTTCTAAAGTCTGCGTTTTTTAATAGATTGTTGTAAGCTTAATTTTTTCTTTACTTGAAAATGGAATACAATAGCAAAAATTAATTTTTTACAGATATATACGTGATTTTTTTTAACTTGAAAATAATTCAAGTTTAAAAATGTGTTCCAAAGTCATGGTTAAGTAAATTCATATCTCTTGTTTTGTTTATTAATATGTGAACTTTAAGGAATTGTGCAATTATAGAATTCTGTTCTTTTTAAATATTGTGTAGTTCTCTTAGTAGTTTTTGCACTTCTCTTAGGTAGATAAATCTTTGTCTTCTTGGAGGGGCACCTAGCTATACATGAAAAATATTTTGCAATAGTTATGTTAGCAGATGATAATTTTAATATCACACATTATACGTTTTTACTTATCCATGCAGGAAGAATTCTAATTATTTCACATATTCCCTAAATTGGCAGCAGTTTGATTTTTCTCAATTATTTCAGTTATCTTTTTTCGTTAAGTTATATTATGCATAAATACATATTTTTTAATTATGGAGGCACCTTAGGTTTTAATATTAATTTGTCTATACTAAAAAGCCATTTTAAATGCATGTCATTAAGTCAGATATTAAACAACTTACATGACTATGTGTAAACTGATTTTAAATGAAATTAACCATTTTGTTACCCTTCTTATTCTTTCTAGCATTTCTTGAGGCTTAAAGTGGCATTCTAAAGGCAATTTAAAAATCATGTCGAGCTCAGTTGAGCAGAAAAAAGGGCCTACAAGACAGCGCAAATGTGGCTTTTGTAAGTCAAATAGAGACAAGGAATGTGGACAGTTACTAATATCTGAAAACCAGAAGGTGGCAGCACACCATAAGTGCATGGTAAGTATACCGACAGCCACCGAGAGACCTGAAACCTTGGAAATCTTAACAATGAGTAGTCCTGAATACTAAAACTTGACTCAGTTAAAATTTTAAGAAATGGTTTTTCACTAATGCAATGCCATTTTTTTCCTTTTAAGTAGAACATTTTATTCACTGTTTCACTGTAATTTCATTGTATATGAAACTAATTTTTTAAATGTAATTTATAGCTCTTTTCATCTGCTTTGGTATCATCCCACTCTGATAACGAAAGTCTTGGTGGATTTTCTATTGAAGATGTCCAAAAGGAAATTAAAAGAGGCACGAAGCTGGTAAGTTGGTATTTCTGCCTCTTGAGAATAAAACTTATTTTAAGCTCATTAAGGAAGAAATTGCTTTTTTTTTTTTAGAGTGTATTACATTATTAACTGAGTATAATTTTAAATTGCAGTCGTTTTCCCCCCAAAACCAGCAAATTCCAAGGCCGGGTTTACTTAACAATCAACAAAAAAAAGGAGTGAATCACTTGAAACTATATAATGTTATTAACCAGTGTCACCCCACTAAATTTAATAAAAATAAAAAAGTAGCAAATGCAAAAAAGGAGTGAATCAATATATTCAAATTTTTTTCTTGTCAAAAGGAATTAAAATCTTGGTGTCTGTGTTGATTTAGAAAACAAGCATTTTGAATGTATCGTGTGTTAAAGTCTTCATTTAAGTATATTTTCATAATTAAATTCTGATGTGTTTCCATGTTCCATCATGAAGTAATTGTAATTACAAATTGACAGTGCCCTTTCAAAAGGAAAACGTTAGCAGTTCCTGAAGAAAGTATTTTTACTGTAGTTCAGCTATACAACATAGCATTTTTGACTTTAGATGACTTTTGGTGAGTTTTACAGTTTTTCTGAAGCTGTGCTAGAGTAATGTTCCTATAGCTGTCTTTAGTACCAGTAACCAATTGGCAAGATTTATTGCTCTTTTGGAAAAGTAACGTCATCTCAGTTGCTATTTATGATACATTATGGTTTATATTAAAACAGTTCCTTTTCATTTGGTTATTTTTCTCCTTTGAGCTCCTTATTGAAATTACATCTGTAAATGTTCCTCTAGTAGCTTCACTATGAAGTGTTTCATTATTTTAAAGACGGGTTTGGCAGAACATATATCTATGTGCTTAGGCACTGAGTAATCTCATGTTTCACAAAGAATCTGATGGGAAGAGGGGGCTATCAATTTGATGGCCAGGAATAATCTGTTTTAAAAATAGTGAGTCTTCTAGAAAAACAAAAACCAATATGAAGAAGTTCAAGATGACATTTGAGATTTGCCTTAAGATAAATAGTCTCAAACCTTAGAATCAGTATTGGCACATATGGGAATTCAGAGGTCAGACCGTTTTTATTGTAATGAGACTTTAACTGTGAAAGTGTTTATCTTCCCCACCCTAAAAACTGTAGATAGCAATAGAATGCTCTATTTTTTTAAAAGTGATTTTTATTTATTTAAATGTGGCTTTAGATTTTTTCATGTTACTGTGGCTTGCTGATTTTTGAGAACTAGAACAGCATGTTTTTATTTCCTCATCCTTAAAAACAAATTCAGATACAAAGAAAGAATACTTGAAAGTGGTTGTACTGTAAGCCTTATTACCCCATTATTTATTCCTTGGCACTATGACTATGCCTGGAAAATGCTTCTACATCCTGACTTGTTAGCATTTTTATCACTTGGCATGGCTGCTCTAGTCAGAACAGGAACAGTTTCGGTCCCTAATGTTACAATATTATTAACAAATGCAATGCCTAGTTTTACATGAAGCAGCAGCATACATCTGGCAGTAGGTTAAATTCAATGGAGATTTAATTTATTTGGACTGTTTGTGAAGAAAACTTAAGAACTTTGTGCAGGTTTCACTATTATAAAATGTTTTAATTAATTTTTAATGGTATATAGTGTAGAGAGTTGATTTCCCCCCTCAAGTGTAGTGAGTTACACAAAACAACTTGTTCCTTGATCTAGGGAGTGGAACAGTATTGGAGGTGAAGACCACAAACTCTAGTAACAGACTTGGATTTGAATACCAGCTTTGTCACTTCCTAGCCGAGTGACCCTGGACAAGTTATTTACTTCTCTATGCCGTGTTTTCTTCACCTGCCAAAAAGAGATAATGACAGTACTGGCTTCATGGGGATATTGTGAGAATTAAGAGAGACTGTGCAGGACAGAGCATGGTGTCTGGCATGTGGTTAAGACTTGATAAATGGTAGCCACCATTGTAGTTATTATTTGTAAGTAATAATAAAATCCTGCTAATATTTTTAGGCTGATGAAAAGCATGCTGGACTGGGATGTTATGAGGCCTGTTTTTTTAATGACTCTGCAACTGGCACATTGTGTAACTTTAGACAAGTCATTAACTTAGTTGCCTTTTGCCAGTGGTAAACAGGTAATGCTGTATCATTGCTTACTAAACAGTGACGTTGCATGACTAAAAAGTGCTATAAAAGATTTAAAGTTACCTTAGGAAAGGTGTTTTGAAGCCATTTTGAAGCTGTGGGCATCTGGCAGTGAAGAATAGTGACAGAAGGAGAGAACTTTTGAGCATGGATATATAATTTTGCTTCTTTTCCCAAAATGCCAGAATTTAAATAACCTACATAGGGGATAGGACTAGAGTCACATTTATGTGTTTAACTTTGAAATAAATTTTAAGTCTCCTTTTAGCTGTTAGTTTTGTTCCTTCTGTTATATCATTTTTACATGAAGCACTGTCAAGTAACCAAAATTCCAGATTTTCATTTTCTTCTTTCCTTTTCCCTATGTATATTTGTCTAAGTAATAAAAGGGCCATAAATCAAATAGGAAGGGAGAAAAAAAGTGAAGAGCTTTATGTAAGTAAACTACATATAAACTAGGTAATCACCTTCTCTAATTGACTTTTTAAAGCATTTTATCCTGTGAGCCTGTTTGCCCTGGCTCCTGTTTATCGAAATTCTTAGGTGAAAAGTAGGTCATGAATACCCTTTTAAAATAATTGAAAACAGGAATGCTGATCCCGGGGTGCTTTCTAGACAGGTTCCAGTCTGTACCTGGTGTTGGCTCCAGAGGTGCTCATTCGCCCCAAAGGGAAATATAGAGAGAAGAGACTGGGCTTGAAAGAAGAGTGTAGGTGGCCAGATGGGTCAGTCTTGAGATGATGGGAGGTTGCAGTAGAGCAAGAGGTACAGGTGTGTGGTTTCTGTGCTCTTGCTGACAAAGGCAATTTTCTAGGGTTTTCATGTCAGTCGTAAGGATCAGGGGAGGAAAGCCATTCCTCATGAATATATTCGTCTCTTTTACATCACCTTTAAGTATATAGCACAAAGGTGGACCAAGAAAAAATTTGCCTGAGTACTAAGGTTTTTATAATTTGAGGCTCTGTTTTTGCAGTTAAGACTGCAAAAATATATATTTTCCCAGAATGGTTTCCAGTTCCTGTTGAAGCCATATGGAGACACCACATCTGTACCACCTACTTTTGTTCTCCAGCCATCTAGTCAAGAAATGCAAATTTCCAAGTAAAATTATGAGTTATCATTGTTTTCATTTTGTTTAAGGAGGCACTTGAGAGAAGTATATTTGAAGAACATATTCTTTCTGGATGAAGTTGGTGAGATCACTAAGAATATCTGCATTGGATGGTTACTGTTCTCATTGGTACCTGTGTCAGATACATCACACTCTTAAGAACAGAAGGAGTTCAGAAAACCATTTAGTTCACCTTCCTTACCCCTAGGCAAGACTACCTACAAGCCATCCAACATAAGATTTTTGCCTGCCCTGTTCTTAAATATATCAGGAAATTGTGATTCTACCCAAGAAACCTGAAAACAGGACCAGTTTTATATAACACTTTTCAGAGTAGAGAAATTCATCCTTCTGTATAACTCAAGTATCTTGGTTTAATTTCAAGCCATGTATTCTAGGTCTGTCTCTTTCCATTCAAGTAAATATTCGTTTTTTTCTTATTAAAAATGAAAAATTCTTTATATACTTTATGACTGTCCTCAGGTCACTCCTAAACTTTCCCTTTTTCAAACTAAATTTTACTCACGTGTCTTAAGAAATCTGCTGAACATTTTCCTTGCTTTTTTCAGTAGTAGAGATAGCTAACATTTATTGAACAGTTAATATCGGGGGTGCCAAAAAATGTACACACATTTTGAGATGTTAGCTATGCTCAAGCAGTAGTTCGCCGTAGTCAGAAGTGTCTGGACGCTGATGGGAACCACTTTGAGCACCTCTTGTCATTGCAGAAGTCAAATGTGACTTGTATTCATCTTCTGTTATCCGTATATATTGAGTATTACAATTAATACAGTTTTTTCCTTTCTTAAAATGTGTATACATTTTTTTGGCACCCTCTGTATGTGCTAGAGACTGGGTCATGTACTTTAAATACATGATCTATTTAATCCTCACAATCATACTGTGAGTTAGGAAGGTATTCATTTTCACTTTACAGATGAGGAAACGGAGGATCAGAGAAGTAACCTGACCGTGGTCATATAGCTAGTAAGTGGCAGAGCTGGAATTTCAGTGCAGAGCCAGTTAATGCTAAAGTCAGAACTCTTAATCACTAGGTTATACTAGACTGCCTTTTAAGCTACCCAACCAAAAATCACATTTAAAAAATATATATAATGATTAGAGCTTAGTAGTTTTCTAATAACGATGGACATAGTACTGAATTTAGGACACAATCAGACTCCTATTAATATATTCTGTTAATAGCATCTTGCTGGTATTTAGGACAAAAATCGTGTGTGTGTGTGTGTGTGTTCTGATTCTCTGTTGTCCTCAAGATATTTTTGTAGCCTCTGAAAATAAAAAGACCAATTCTATGTGGTCTTTACTTTGTTATTTAGTACCAAAGGAGTGCTTGGCACCCCAGAGAAAAAGGGTGTCTGATTTTGCGAGTTTATGGACTAAGTATTGGGCATGCCATGAGTCTGCATATATGACCATTTATAGTATACACCTTTTTGTTCTGTGCGAGAGGAGTCTTGCCTATTTAGGTAGTTCCTAGAGGTGGTAGGGTTTAAAAAAAAAGGGGTGAGTCCAGGAAACAGGTTAGCTATCCTAAAATGGGTCATTGAGCTGGCAGTCATGGATTAGAATTGAGTGAGGTGGGATGATTGCAGGGTCTTGAAACATCAAACAGGTATTTCAACTTGGATAGGAGGGGGTGGGGAAGGGCAACCTGTACATGATTTTTCAGGAGATAAATGATACACAGTAGTCATTGGAGAATGAAATATAATAATAGCAGCATATTTGGTATACATAAATATTCTGCAGGCATCTTAAACTTGACCTGTCTAAGCCAATGTTCATTATCTCCCCACCCTGAAAACTGATTCTCTGTCTGAATTCTTTACCTTCAACTCTTCCTTCTTCCACATCAGTCACTTGATTCTATTTCTGGGATGTCTCTGCCTTCTTTTCTTAATGGTACCCTATGTCCAGCCTTCCTCTTCCTTCAGTGTATTGCTGGTAATTATTTGATCTCTACTTTTAAAACCTACTGTCACTCCCTGACTCAGAACCTTTACTGATGCCTTACTGCATACAAAATAATATCCAGGCCTCAGCCTGTCCATCAGAAATCATATCTTAACTCACCCTTTCCATTCCTTATCCCATTCCCTCTCCTCAACTTCCCAATCATCCTCCACTTGTCCCCACTGCAGTGTATGTGCTCATGTTCTTCATCTCCTAGCTGCCTCTCACTTTTGTCTGTTTTTGAGTTCTACTCAGCCTACACCTCTGTCACAGCATTGAACACACTAGGCATTGAATTTGTCATATGTGTGCAAGTCTTTCTTCCCCCACTGTATTGTGAACTCTGGGGGAGTAGAGACTATCTTCTCTTTGCCTAGCATAGGAGTAAGTGGGGGTAATGCATGGAAAATAGCACAGTTCTTGATGTCTCATTTGTGCTCAACAGTGTTCTAATAAATAAGTGGGCACTCATTAATTGTTGGTTGAATTTGAAGGAGAGGAGAACTTACTTAAGTGGGATAATAATGTGAAGCATTAATAATGGGCTAGGTGTAAATTGACCAGGAAAGTAATGGTGCAGTATAACATTCCTGTTTTGGCTAATCAGTGTTTCAGTGTTGTTTGCAGCTCTAGTGGTTTGAAAAGGAAGGAGAAATCTAGAGGGAAAAATCAGATTGGTTGTTTGTTCAGGATGGTGGAGAGCTAGCTGTGCATACCTCAAACAGCCTTCACTCTCACCCACTATGGTGGTGTTTTTGTTGTTTCTTTAGGCATTATATTTGTCAAGGCCTCCATCTAGAGCCTAGAAGTCATCTGTCTGACCATTTATCAGATACTTAATTAAGTGCCTACTCCATACCAAGCATGATGCTGGACACTTTGAATGAAACCATAAATAGATATAATTTAGCCTTAGAAGTATCTAAAAAAAAGCCACAGGAGAGCTGGAAAAGAGGACCATAATTAATTTTGCCTGGGATGTCAGAAGGCTTCGTAGGAAATGAACATTTGAAATGTGTTCCACTGGGCAAGTGATGCTGTAGAAGTCACAGGGGGAAGAGTTTCAAGGAGGAGGAAGTGGTCAAAAGTATTAAGTAACTATTTAATGCCAGTGCTATTTAAAGCAGTGTGTGGCTCATTTAGCATTCAGTAAGGACAAAATGGAGCATCCACATTGTGTAGAATGCTGTCATTGTTTACTGCATACCAAGAAGTAGAAGATGCTTGGTGACTAGTAGTGCCACTGACCAAGCAGTGGTACCTAACCAATCATGAACTCGGAAATGGGGGACAGGGAATTAGAGACAGTTATATTTTGAAAAAGGTTCCCAAGTGATTTTTGATGAACAGTCTTGGTCATGGACCATTGTCTTAGGACGGGGTCAGCAAACTTTGTTTAAAGGACCAGATAATAAATATTTAAGGCTTTACCAGCCATATGGTTGCAGTCACAGACTACATACAAAAATGGGCTTGTCTGTGTTCCAATAAAACTTGGTTTACAAAAGGGGGTGGTGGGCTGGATGGGCTTGCAGGACCCGCCTTAGGGTCTTTTGGAGGGAAAACAGGTAAATTTTGTTTCCGAAGATGGCCTCATTGTCATCTGTGTAACTACGTGTACGTGAATCATGAATGTATTCATACGAATGTGAATTTTTTTAAAACTCAGATTATGGGGTGCAGATATTTTATTTGTCATTTATATTAAAGTGAACTTTGCTTTACTTTGGAGGTGATTAGGGAGAATGAATGTAAGGCCAAAGAGAAACTTCCACATCTAATGATGGAGAAAATCCGGTCTCTGACTATTGCCGAATCAGTTAAAATTTTAAAAATTCAAGTATTTTTTTTTCTTTGCCTTCATTTAATACTTCTTTGTAATTGGGGATACTGTCGATTTATTTCCTTATATAATTCTCATTTATTTGTGCTAATGGAGGCAAACCCAAACCAATAATAAAAAATAATCTATGTCTGGTGTTAGGGGGTGTCTCAGTACTTACTCGAGCATGGATGTGTATTTGGTGTTCTTCACAGATTAGATACAGCGAGCAGCATAACAGTTTAGAGTACTTTCAGCCCAAAAGACCTACACTTGAAAAGAGCCTAAACCTAACAATCTGAGCTCAGGAAGTCTATCTGAATATTTTAAGATGAAAAGAGAATCTTGAAAAGCTCCAATAAGAGAATTTCTACTCGTGATGAATGATGATTCATAAAGTTGGATGGAGTTGGGCTATGTGATATTTAGAGCAAAGGCAGGAGACTAGGTTAAGAACTTAATAGGCTTAGTTCATTGCCCTCCAATTCAAAACTTCTGAAATGGTTTATTCAGTAATTGCTTAGATTTAGTCTGTTACTCTAGTAAAAGCAAGGATTTTTCAGTGGCCCTGCTTTTCAGAAGCACTTAGAATTTAAGGTCCTAATCAGGTTGGTTACTTTCCAATGACTGTCAGCTTTCAGAATTCATTTTTGCTTTCTAGCTTTCCATTTAGACCTAATTATTATATTCTATAGATTTTGTTATTATTAACAATATTATATTGTTAGGTTTGTGTTTTTATGAGATCTGCTTCAAAATGTTATACACACACACACACACACACGTACATACTGGATGTGCCAAAAAATGTATACACAACTTGTATTCATCTTTTGTATTGATATATATATATATGTGTGTATGTATATGTGTGTGTGTATATATATATATATATATATATATATATATATATACACACACACACACACATTTATTTAGTTTTAAAGATTTTATTGGGGAAGGGGAACAGGACTTTATTGGGGAACAGTGTGTATTTCCAGGACTTTTTATTGGGGAACAGTAGTGTGTTTTTCCCAGGACTCATCAGCTCCATCCAAGTCAAGTTGTTGTCCTTTCAGTCTTAGTTGTGGAGGGCGCAGCTCAGCTCCAGGTCCAGTCGCCATTGTTAGTTGCAGGGGGCACAGCCCACCGTCCCTTGCGGGAGTCAAACCGGTAGCCTTGTGGTTGAGAGCCCGCGCTCCAACCAACTGAGCCATTTGGGAGCTCAGCAGCAGCTCATTGACTTCATTCTAGTTGCGGAGGACACAGCTCGCTGGCCCACGTGGGAATCAAACGCAACCCTGTTGCCCAGAGCTCACGCTCTAACCTACTGAGCCACCTGTCTGGTATATATTGAGTATTATAATTTTAATACAGTTTTGTCCTTTCTTAAAATGTGTATACATTTTTTTGGCACCCTCTCTCTCTCTCTATATATATATATGTATATGAGTACATATTAGCTATAATGATAAACCGGAAGGTTATAAGTTCATGTTCCACTTTCCTTTTAAATGGTATTACTTTTAGGAATTTTTAACAAATAACTTGGACAACTGTCAGTTAACCAGATAATTCAGAGCTCACTTTGCTTTCTAACTATGTTGGATATGTGACGTATTACTATAAATAGAACAATAAACCTGGAGTTAGGAGCATTTTTTAGGCCGCTCTGAAAACTTGCACCAACGAATTGTCCTCTTTTTATTAAAAACAGCACACACAAACAAACACCAGTGTAGGGTTAACCGCTCTCACTTTTTGTTGCAAGTCTCCTGTAAAAACATATTACCTGTTCCCAACTGCAAGTACTTTTGGCATTTTTTCTTTGCACTGACTCAGGAACATGGCCTCTTTTTGTACCTTCTTTTGCATTCAGTACATTTGTAGCCATTTTCTTAGAGCAGGTGTCTTGAGAGGGGTAACTACTTGGAGAGAGAATTTATATCTGTACACTGGTGGTCAGTTACAGACATGCATAGTAAATAACACGGAAGTTAAGGTGGCCAAAGCTAAGTTTGTATCCGTGGTCTTAGTTGAGTTTTCCCTGAGCTTCTCTCATAGCTACTGAGAAAGCAGTATTTTTCCTTTTATTCCTTAAGACCTTTTCATTTTGCAAACTGAATTTCAATCCTGGCCTAGTTCAGTTGACTGAGGAGCAGGTATGCCCAAGCCTCTGGCTCCTGCAGGACTTTAGCTAAGTCATGTTCCTTTCAGTTCCTGTTGTCTCCTCTCATGTGTGACTTAGTTCCTCTTTCATCCATGGGTCAGCTCCTTGAGACTCTGCTTATGTGGCACAACTTAACCTTAGCATAGTATAGCTTCACAGACGACAGAACAGTGGAGTGGTTACCAGGGAGGGGAGGTTGGTCAAAAGGTACAAAGTTGCAGTTGTGGAGGGTGAATAAGTCTAGAATTCTGATGTATAGCTTGATGACTATAGTTAATAATACTATACAGAATACTGGAAATTTGCTGAGAGTAGATTTCTGGTGTTCTCAACCACACACCAAAAAAATGGTAACTATGTAAAGAAACGGTATGTTGATTAGTTTCACTATGTATCTATATTAAAACATGTTGTATCTGTATTAAAACATGTTGTACACCTTAAATATATACATGTAATTTTATTTAAAAATTAAGGTAGTATAGCTTCTAACTATGCTATAAAGATGATACGCAAACATCTGTAATAGGATGGGGCCTTTTTTCCCCCAATCTCCCCATTTTGGAAGAGGTAATTGATTACTGAGGTTTACTAGGTCTACTAGGTAGCAAACTGAATAGAGGAGTAAAAGTAAAAGAAAAATCATTATCAACAAAGAAATTTTTACCTTTATTTAAATCAAGTACTTGAAATCAGGATATAAGCAGGGTAAGCAGAGAATTGACGTTTATACTTATATTGAAGGCAGGAAATTAGCTCTCAACAGAATATTTGATACGTGGAACAGACCTTTTCTCAGGGGGAAGGGTTCCACCATTGTTCTTAGAAAACATGTTCCTGTCAGCTTAACTTTCATTTTCCCACATTTGAGATAGCCATGGGTAAAGTGCAAACATGATGTTAAATGGCAGATGACAATCATTCTGCTGAGGGCCCAGTAAGGAGTGTAACAAATTGCAGGGCAAATATTTTGTGTAAAGAGGAATACGGGATAACATTACTCGGGTCTTACGGCCTGCTGCCTTTCTGTACCATTGGGGTTCCCATTTTCCTGTTATTCCATTTTTTTTTTAAGAGAAGTCCTTTGTTTTATTTTCTGTAACTTTTTTTTTAAAGAAACTAGTAGCCACTTAGCTGGTTTCCCAACTTCTTTAATTTTTCTATTTATCTCTTATTCTTGATTATGTTTCTTAACAAGGCTAATCTTTTCCTCCAGATATTCTTGCCTCTGCTCATTCTGTGCCCCTTCAACTGAGTTGTTCTCAGTTTCACCTTTCCAAATCCTAAATCAGACTGTTTAAATATTTTTAGATATACCAGAAGATATTTACGTTAAATCTATAGGTATTAGAAACATGAGTGAGAAAAAATATGCCATAAGGTATTAATATCTTCAATAACAGAGTAAGCTTAAAATCAACTACTTTGTAAGACACAGTGTTAGTCTTCCAAAAAACTCAGCCTAGAAGCAGTCGATGGATAAAATCTACACATTTATAAAGATAATTAACCGTACCAGGGAATAAAATGGTAACAGTCAAAATGAATATTATATCATAAGTCCGATAGGAGTTCAGGGAAAAAGAATTATTTCAGGAGTTGGAATATAGCATAGTAGACTCAAATATAACAGTTATGTTCCTATTTTGTATTCATATGTACACAAGCAGATTAAAATTTTATATTTAGTTTTATTATGGATAATTTTTGCTATTTTGTTAGTACCTTGCCAGAATTTCATATACAAGCAGGTGTTTCTGCTGGTATATAAATGCTACATAAAATAGATTCTTAAGTTCTAACTGAGAAAAATTCCTACTGTTAACCTTTAAAAGAACTTTCCACTCACTGAAAACATTTTTGTTGGTATTCTTGATCTTTCTTTTATTCCTTGAGCGAAACTGACAAAAGTGAGAATAAGCATTTTCTCACTTAAAAAAAATTCTCTCTCCTAAGTTGCTGTAGTTAACTGGTTATGCTTTGGGCAAATTTGAATTAATAACCAGCCAAAACACATTTTGATATGTTTTGGACATTTGGTCTCCTTCTCATTCTCAGTAAGCTTAGACATGGTTATTGAAAGCATTTGCTAGAGTATTCCCAATGTTTCAAACAATTTTTTGTATATACAAGTATTTTTGACCAATGTAGAAAAATCAGGAAACACAGGAAATTATGAAGAAATCTAACCACCCAGAGATGCATTTTGCTATATTTACTTCCACCTATTGTCAAAGAATATATGTTATAATTGGGATCATAATTCACATACTTTTGTATCCTGCTTAATTTTTCACTTAACATTATATATAAACCTTTTCTCATGCCATTAAAATTTATTTGAAAAGAGTGGCTACAGAATATTCCTACATATGGGTGTACTATAATTGATGTAGACATTTCTCAATGGTGGTTTTCCATAGGTGGTTCTACATTTCAGGCTATTCTAAGTGGTTCTGCAGTGAACATGATTGTGTATAAATCATTTGAGTCTGATTTTTTAGACCAGATTTATAGCAGTAGAATTACTGGATCAGAGAATATAAACTTTTTAGAAGCTCTTTGAGAAATAAGGCAAGTTGCTGTGTAGAGAGTGTGTACCAATTTCCAGCAGCCGATGAGAGTGCCCATCTCACTGTATCTTTGCCAATGTTGAGGATTTTGCCCAGTACAGTATTTTTAACAGTACGTCTCCGTGCTTTTTTGCTTGCTAATTGAACTCAATTTTTTTCAAAATGTACTTATGCAGACCCATATTAGATGTAATTTCAAGATGAACTGCTTGCAGTAGAGTTTTTAATGAAGCAGGGTAATGTTTGATTTATTAAGTTAAAAAAAAGAGGTTGCAAAATGGTATGAGCTACATGGAAAATACTTTCATGTAAGCATTGTAACACTGTAAGGGTGTCTCTGCTTGGTGAGTGTGAGTGATTTTTAAAATTTTCTTTGTGCTCTTTTGTGTTTTCCAAAATTTCTATAATAAGCCTTAGTGTTTTGAATAGAAATATAATTTACTAAAGTAATAGAGCCTTATAATTAAGCTGTAGTACAAATGTTCCACCTTCTCAAGAATTTATAAGCCACTCCAAAGTATTTACCAGCTTTTCCCACTTGATAATTTGGCAAAGTATTTCTTTTTACAGTGACACTCTCAAGTTTCTATATTTATTTAAGGAAGTGGAGTATTTCATCAGTATTAATAATGGTCACTGGCCCTCATGTTTTCTTGGAAGTACCTGTATTGAGAATGTTTGTTTCTAAGTTAATATGAGTATTTTTTGAATGATAGCTTGAATAAGACATTGATTGTTTGTTTCCTTGCTCAGAGAAATGTAAGAAATTTTATTGGAATTTATATTAGCCTCTTGGTACAACAAAATTCCTCAGGGACCAAGTAATCCAAAATTAGGATGGTAAATGTTCTTTATGTTAAAGTTAATAAGAAGGAATGAAAACAGTGCAGAATGAGGTATCTTGCATCCTAAAAACAAGTGAGCAGTTTTTAAGATTTACCTTAACTGTGAGTTTATTTTGGGATGGCATTTATAGCTTAAGAGATAGCCTCATTAGAAGTCCACTCAGCATGGTATACTCTGATAATGTTAATCAAAACCATTAACAATCATTGTTATGTCATTGTTATGTACTTTTTTAAAAGATTTTTCCCCTAAATTTAGATCATGAGCTAGTTAAACAATATGAATTATTCAATGAAGTCATATGGTACGGTATATTAAAATATATATGTCAAAAATATCTGTTCTATTTGTCTGAATTCATAATGCAAGAGGTAAGTAACATAGATTAAATTAACAGATGAGCCTATTTTCGCAATCAACTTTACTTCATAAAATGTTTTTGGTGGTTGAGGTATTTAGAAATCTACCTAATTCTTTTATCCTCTCTCCTTCCCTCACTTAAAATTGATTTTACCAGGTTCCCAAATAATATGTGAGGGTTTTTCCCCCAAAGATTGTCATTAAGTGGAAATGTGTGGAAAAATTTTGTGTGGTATGAGGCATTTTTCCCAGTTGACTCATTTCCAGTAACAATCTGAATTGTGAAAAGGTCTAAGTTATATACAGCTTACATCCCTGATATGCAGCATTTCAAGTGTTCTCTTGACCACAGTGAAACAGTAGACATTAATAATATTCCATTAATTTTGTCATTATTTAACATGGGAAAAAATACCCCCAGTAGAATTTTACTCGAATTATTACTTGGAAAGAACACAAGAAAAACAGCATTATTAGTTACAAAACTTTTCAATAACCAATTTGCTTTCCTTGACAGAGATTGATATGCCTCTAACCTGATATCACTGCCTTAGCAAAATCACACACTAATAATATTGTTTTATTGTTTTGCTGTAGATGTGTTCTTTGTGCCACTGTCCTGGAGCAACAATTGGTTGTGATGTGAAAACATGTCACAGAACATACCACTACCACTGTGCATTGCATGACAAAGCTCAAATACGAGAGAAACCTTCACAAGGAATTTACATGTAATTATTCAACTTCTCTTTAAGTTTTTTTTTTTTTAACGGTCATACTTTCTTTAGGCTTTTAAAACTTCCCATTTCAAAACATTTCATCATCATTGTAAAAGGTGTTTTGGGTAAAGAATTTAATGCTTAGAGAAATGGCATAGGAAGTTTAATAAGATTTTTGGAATCTTGCCTGTGAATGGGGTGAAGTGTACTGCTCATTTTTTTTTTCCAATTTGAAAAATGGGTTTAGTTTATTTACTTGATAATTTTTAATTTCTTCATTTTTTATAGGGTTTATTGCCGGAAACACAAGAAAACTGCACATAACTCTGAAGGTATGTCTTTTAGCTGCTTTTCAATTTCAAGAAGAAATTTGAGTAAAATATGAGTGAATTATACCGTCTTAATTTTTACCATAAGATGTATCTCAATATTGAATACATTTTGAAGAATTAAGAAAAGTGTTAGGATAAACTAATGTGCAGTAGTGAAAAAGATCTGAATTTTTAAGAAAACTTTTATCCCAGAGTTCTTGTAAAGAGTTCATCAAGGACAAATCTTTAGGAACAAATGCTAGTGGTTATGGATTTCTGTGTTGATGTAAGTGTGTTAGTAGATTATAAAGTTAATAATTGGGCTACTGTCAGATATAGAAATGTTAACTGGGGATACTAATACATTTTGTGATCACCAGGCTTACTGTTCAATATTTATTCACATTGTAGTACTTCTTTTAAAAATACAGACATGTTCATAAGAAGTAATCAATTTTCAAATGTAAACCTAAAATTAGTTTATAGTTTGTTTCCACCTAAGTTTATACAAAACCAGATTAGTCATGTTTACATATACTTAGCCAAGTTGTACTTGATCTTTAAAAGGTATGGGAAAGTTCTCAAATTGAATTGTGACTTATTTCAAACCTTTTTCAAACAGGTGTTTTGATACTTTTACTATTAGGTTGGTGCAAACGTAATTGCAGTTTTTGCATTTGGTTTTAACCTTTTAAACCGCAGTTACTTTTGCACCAATCTAATAGCAATATAAAAAGGATTAAATTTAATCTGACATTGTTCTATCCATCCATTTAGAATAAAGATCTTTTAAGTGTTTGTTAGCTTCTGAGAACTTGTTCCTTAGAATTAGAGTGGTTGTTTCTTTTATAAAGACTTACCTTTATAAATTATCAGTGTTAACACATTAAAATTTATGGCCCTTTTTTGATCTCTTCGATCTTGGCTTTATAGTACAAAATAGTATTGTTTCCACTTCCGGACTCCAGATTAGTCCAAATACTTCAAAATTGCTGGTTAAAAATACAGTCTTTAGCAAAAACTTGTCTTTTAGGTAAACGGATTGGATAAATAACAAGAACAGAATGTTTTTGAAGTCATAGGTAAAGTGCAACTAATAAATCTTTGTAGTGTTTTTCTTCAGTTTTTTTCCCTCAATTCTAGAATTGAATTGAAAAACCTTTTGTGAAAGGTTAAGAGTAAGCTTTCCCACCTTTCATTACTTCAGATTTTAAGTGTATTTATTTGATTCTCTTTAAGATTATAGTGACCATATATGGTAAGCCAAGGATTGAGATTTATGACCTGATGAACACAAGTATATGAGCAAATCCGAGGCAGGATATTTGAAGATGGCAACAATGATTAATTTAGACATTCCCTATATTTCTGAAGCTGATAGTACCATCTAGTGGTAGAGAAACGTCACTGCAGGCTACATAAAGTGGAATCATTTTGACCACCTTTTTGCTTTGAGAAACTTATTGAGAAAGGTCTAAATTCATACTTTTCAAGATGACCTTTCTTTTAATGTAACTGGCAAGATTACTACAATTCAATTTTTTTAAGTTGCACTTTTTTAAATTAAAGTTTATTGGGGTGACAATGGTTAGTAAAGTTACCTAGGTTTCAAGTGTACAATTGTATATTACAGCATCTATATATCACATTGTGTGTTCACCACCCAGAGTCAGTTCTCCTTCCATCACCATATATTTGATCCTGTTTACCCTCATCTACCACCTCCTCCCCCCTTACAATTCAAGTTTGTGATGTAGTTGATTTGAATTTTGAGTTCCGTGTATACTTTTGTAGCACACTGGGGCCCCTTGTGTTATTGATAATATATGTAGTGCATTTATACTCATATTGTAGAACCAGAAGCATAATTTAAAAGTATTACAGAGTTTGTATTTATTGAATTTTGACTTTTATCACATTCATCTAGCTTGAATTTATTTGATATTGAGTGTTTTGTCAGAAGCAGAACTTCCAATTATTTCATTTTCTATTGGGAAGCATGTTCTACTTTATGATTGTAACTGAGGATGAGGTTTATAGGATTGTATTCTAGGGATAGTCTGTGTTTGACAATTGTACTGCGCTAGTCTGTACAGAAAAGAGGAATTGATACCTGTGGCAATTTCTTAATCATTTGCCATCTGTGTCTCAATACCTACTTTCCTAATATTAAAATGAGAAATACTATATTATTAAATTTGAGAATCTCTTTACTGTCTCCATAGTTTTGCTTTTTCGAGGCAAAACTATGTAGCCTTTTCAGATTGGCTTCTTTCACTTAGTTGACATTTTTTTGGAGGTGGGTGTTAATTGGTATATAAATACTTATGAGAAAGGATCCAATAGGCAAGACGAGATTGAAGGTACAGGAAGGAGGAATCATTGCAGAAGCAGAACAATTGCCCTGTGATAGGAGGACATTTCCACTGTAATTAGGAGAGGATAGGTAGTTCCTGTCTGGTCTGTTTTCTCTGTGAGGGAGAATGTGGGGAGAGGTGTAAGGATTGGAAGTTGAAAGAGAGAGGAGAAGTTTTGAAAGAATAGTTGTGAATACTGGGAGAGGAAGTTTGCCTAGATGAATGTGAGGTTTCCAGAGTAGATTGAGGGCCCAGTTGAGGTTGGTAACCATAAATTCATATAGTGATACCATCGGTCAGGTTGTATGACTTTCCTCTAGCAATTCAGGATCCTGGGTGTGGATAGAGAAAGTGGCTAGTTGGTTAATTCAGAATTGGGATTTTTGCCAAAATGTGTTCAACAAAGAAGTGAAGGGATAAAGGAGTTTAGGATGTTTGCAAGAGAGGAATCTAAAATGGGGAAGTGAAAGCAGGGAAAGAAGAAACAGGAAGGAATTAGACTGGAGGTCCTGATAAGGTTGAAGAACGATGAGAATGAAAGTCCTTGGAAAGGCAATCATTTGTGGTCCTAAGTGTGATATAATGACTTCAGAGGTAGAGCTATTTTAGGTGATTATAAGGTTCGTGATTATAGGGGTTGGGTAGTGGATAGACATCATCGAAGAGCGAGTGTTAGGTGTTGCTTGGATTGTCCTTGTCGACAGTTGAATTCACCAGGATGGTGGCAGGGATTGGGGTGGAGAAAAGGGCTGTGAGCTGTGTACTAAAGAAAGTATGATGGGTGAGGTAGAATGATTGGGAGTTGGTAACTTAGCAACAAGGAGGGGAAGGAGATAGCATAGTCTATAGACCAGCAGAAATGGCATCAGGTTCGGGAGTTTGTTAGAAATGCCTAATCTCAAGCCCTACCTCTTACCTACTAAATAGGAATTGCCATTTTAACAAAAGTGGTTTTTATGCACATTAAAGTTTGAGAAGCCGTGGTTTAGCTGAATGACATGGATCCCAGCAGTGCAGGGCTTTTCACAAGGGGATAGAGAACTAATGGCTCGACAACCCTGTCTAATAGAACTTCCTGCTGTGATGATGGAAATGTTCTATATTTGCACCTTCTGATATGGTAGCCGCTAGCCACAGGTGGTCATTGAGCACTATAAAATGGTGTAGTGCCCTGTTCTTAATAGGAACTTATACATTAAAAATGGACAGGAATAGCCAGAATTAAATCCCACATCTTATGTGTGTGTTTTTCTTGTTGGCCTGTGTGTTTAGATAATAGGTATATGCTTTACCTTTTCTTAAAGTAATATTTCAAAAATGTCAAACATTGGTAATAGCAAATAGCTCTAGCTTGTAACTGATGCCAGTCTTTTGTAGAATTATTTTCCTATGATACTAGCTTGTCATCACTAAGCGTTTGAGTACCTACAAGGAACTGTGATGACATACAAATGGTGGTTCTTTTAAAGTCATTTTCGTTAAAGGGGTTAAGGCCTTTGTATTTAATAGTTTATGTGGAGCAAAGTAATCTGTGATGAGATAGAAAAGGGTATCTAGAGTAGATGCTGAGTGTTGACTATTTACAGCAGTAATGTGTAGAATTTA
Source organism: Rhinolophus sinicus (assembly GCF_057876585.1). Taxonomy (NCBI): domain Eukaryota; kingdom Metazoa; phylum Chordata; class Mammalia; order Chiroptera; family Rhinolophidae; genus Rhinolophus; species Rhinolophus sinicus. Next base: position 96,130,444 of record NC_142518.1, read on the forward strand.
AGTCAGGGTCACAAACATAACCTCAGCTCAGTTTAGGTTCTTGAAATTGTAAGGAGCCAAATGTGTGGTTTAATTGTTTTTCTTAAATTACCCAAGATAGAATGTTTTGCATGGAACGAGTGCTCAAGAAATGTTTGTAATCTCTGCATTTTCTTTGGCTTAAAACTATGCACGGTATTTAATGTGTCTCTTATTTTGGGTGGTACTTCCTTGTCCTGTAGCTTCTTTTGTACTGGGTGTTAGTAGAGTAAGATGAATTAATAAAATGGGGTTTCAGTTTTGGGGGTGGGGGAAGACACAATTTAGTGACCGGTATGCGACCAATTGATTAAAATACTGTGGTGACACATGGGAGTACTTAGAGATAAAAAGGCATCAGGTTTGCCTCATACTCTTAAACCTTTCAGAAAAATAGTACATGAATATTTAGAGAGAATGAATGATAAAGCAAATGTGGTAACATATGAACATTTGGGTAAAGGGTATATAGGAATTCTTTTTTTTACAGATTTATGTAAGTCTGAAATTACCTAAAAAGGTATTGTAGTGATAGATGCTGCAATTGCAGTGACCATAAAATCCCGGGTGTTCTGAGAGAGTGTAAAGGAATCTTTTCTGTCCAACGTTGGAGACTTTGGTCTTGATTTTTCAGGGACCTGATGGATCCCCTAACAGACATTTCAGTAACTTTGTATTACAAATTGCTTGTCAAGTCATATAACTCAACATATGTTTCAGGAAAAGGGGTCACCATAGTTATATTACTATTAGAAGTGTATTGAAAGTACACTATTTGTGTAGATTTAAAGCCTTTGCCTGCTTCAATAGTTCTTTAGTATTTTCTTTCCCTTGTTCATTTTCTCTAGAATATGCTGCAACTTCCAATCTTCATTACTTTTATTAAATGGAAGTTTAGGCAAAATTTTAATATGGTATCGAAGTCTTTAAAAACCTTTTAAATTAGGTAACATTGAATAAATTTATGAAGTACTGGAAGGGCAGTTTTGTACACTGGTTGAAATGTCCTTTGAAATCAGATCTATGTTTGAATCTTAGCTCTGCCACTTACTAGTTACATGATCTTGGGCAAGTTAGTTAGTATCTTAGAGCCATAGATACTGTATCTGTAAAATGGGGATTTAAAAACCCCACCTCATAGGATTCTTTTCTTTTTTCTTTTTAATAAGCAATGGATTTTATTATTTTATTTTATTTTTTTTAAGGCGGGCACAGCTCACAGTGGCCCATGTGGGGATCGAACCGGCAACCTTGGTGTTACTAGCACCATGCTCTTACCAACTGAGCTAACCTGCCACCCCCTCATAGGATTCTTGTAAGGATTAAATGAAACCATGCTGGTAAAGCTCTGAGCAATGTTCCTGGCACATAGTGAGTGCTCAGTAAATACCACATTCTATATTATCATTGTCATTACTATTATTCTTTGAAAACTTTTCCTACCTTTATTACCACTCATCTTGTCATGTGTTCCTCCTTGGATGATAATAGAATTTAAATTGTATTTGTGATTTAACTTGGAAAATTTTAGTGACATATTGGTATTGTGCTCTTTGCTAGATCTAACTCCATATTCTTTCATTCATTCACCAGATTTATCGACTACCCATGTGTAAAGTTGTGTGCTGGGCATTATTTATGCTCATCTTGAATTTAGCACACTTTACCAACTTTCACTATAAGAAATTTCAAACGTATGCAAAAGTGTGTTTTAAAAAAGCCCGTCACCCGACTTTAGTAGTCATCAGCTCCGGGCCAATTTTGTTTCATCTATTACCCCCTCCCCCACCTAATTCCTCCATCTGGATTATTTTGAATTAAATCCCAGACATCATATTTCATTTTAGCATACTTAATTAAGAATAATATATTTTGATGTATGCTAGATATTTATATATGCATATGCATAAAAGAAATCATTTATCTGATACCTTTACTAAAAAAGCAGAACGCAGAGTTTACTACTGACACGGGAGCATTGTATTTCCACGGGAGAATGTGGGACAAGTGGCTGCCAGTCTTCCTTTTGTAGCAGCCCTAAAGATTCAGAGCAGAGGTGGTGATGCTTGGCCTTTTTACTTTTAAAGAAAATTCCAGCAGACATTTCTTGAGTGCCTGCTGGGTGTGGGCACATTGGGGAGTTTAGAAAAGAAGCCCCTGTGGACATAGAGCTTACAGTCTGCACAAGGTATTACAAGAGAAATAACTAACATTCTAATTGAATTTTATAGTTTACAAAGCATTTTTCACCAACATTTTCTTAAAGCAGCCTATCCAGGAAGGTGTTATTATTGCCTTCTGATGCACCAGGAGGTTTTGCCTTGCAGCAAAGTACCTTTACCAAGTTAAGGCCTAGTAAGTGGCAGCCTTCAGACTTTCTGTCCATGGGTTCTTTCTACTTCATACTGTTCACTGATGTGAGAATGTAGGAGAGGGGAGGGAAATGGAGCTTAAACCAGGAAGGTGTAAGATAAGGAAACCACTGAATAGGAAGAAGAGAATTGGTAAAGGGAACGGGAAGGCTTTGCAATACTAGGAGGAAGAGGAGAGTTGGTTTCCTGGTAAATTGGTCACTCCACTCGCATGCCTCCTAGGGACAATCAGAAAGGTAACAGAAAGGGGTCTGGCCATTCTAAAGTGTCATAGACATTTGGGGGCTGTGCTCATAAAGGTTGGGAAGACTTGGTGCCACAGAGGACAGTCTTACTTTGTCTCCTCCCTTATCAGCCTGGATTTTTAGAATTTGCAGCTGTGAATACAAGGGTAAGGTTTTATTTTTTTATTGTATTTATTTGTTTGAATAGGTATTTGAGCATTGTATTAGGTTGGTGCAAAAGTAATTATGGTTTAAAAGGTTAATAACTGCAAAAACCGCAGTTACTTTTGCACCAACCTAATGCAAAACTCAGCAGTACAAGGCATCCACGGTAAGTAAGCTTTCCTCCCCTCCTTGCCCTTGTGTCTCAGTTTCCAAATTCCTCTGCTAAAGGTATCCACTACTAGTTTCTTATGTATCCTTGCAGAGTAATTCTATGCATACATAAGCATGTTTGTGTATTGTACATTTATTCTTCCAGAAACCATGGAAGCAACTTTTAAGTTTCATTTTACTGGAGTTTTGTTAAATTAGGTTAGCAAGAACTGATACCATTCTAATGTTGATCCCTTTCATCCAGAAGTATGGTCTATCTCAACATTTTTTCCCCTTCCCCCGCTCCCTTTGATTCAAGCCATTGTTCTCAGTCTAGTTGTGGAAGACGCAGCTCCCTGGCCCATGTTGGTATTATGAGCATTGTGCTCTACTCGGCTGAGGTAGTTGGTTGCCAGCCATTAGTTGGCTGCTCACAGCAGCTCTCAGCGGCTGCCGGCTGCTCACGGCAGCCCACCGTTCATGGCAGCCCAGGCAGCCCACGGCAGCCCAGGCGGTCTACTCCTGGCAGCCCAGCTCCAGGTCGAGCCATTATTCACAATCTTAGCTATAGAGGGCGCAGCTCAGTGGCCCATGTGGGAATCGAACTGGCGACCTCAGCGTTAGGAGCACAGCCACCCAAGCCACCTGGCTGCCCTATCTCAACATTTTTGTGCAGCTTTTATATTTTTATTTCTAACACATTTTTGTTGGGTTTATTGTAGCTTTTTATAACTATTTTAAGTGCTATTTTGATAGGTAAAATTGATGTATCACTTAGTTTACACTTCTTTGATTCTAGAGAAGTCACATTTTCTATAAAGTATGTTTACTTATATTCTGTGAATAAATGATCACATTTTTCTGTTGCAGTCTTATCTTTTATGAGTTTATGACGTAGGTGCAGCAGATATTTTTCTAGTTGCCTTTTGTGTCATTTTTTTTTACTTTCAGAAGTTTTAAAGTCTAATATAATTAAATCTATCACTCTCTTTTGATTGCTTTTTTTACTATTGCTCTTAAAGTCCTCTAAAATTTTATACTGAATGATTCCATATTTAGGACAGACAAATATGCCATATGGAAAACTAACCATGTTGGCCTGATAATTGAATCAGTTAAGTAATTTCGTTATAGGTGTTTAATAATAATAATGTTATTATAGTGTTAGTGATTGTCTTCATTGTAAGTAGCAGACTTACGTATATCACATATATATGATTACAATATTTATTAGAATGATTGAAACATTTGGTAATGATTTTTTCATTTCAAGGTTTTCAATTTTGGGCAAATGTAAGTAATTCTAGCAGCTTTAATGTTAAAAATTGTCAGTTTGAATGTTTAAATAGGTGGTGTGTTTCGATATGAAATTTGCTATAGGGTTAAGATCGGAAGGTATCTTTAATTGTCTTGTCTGGCTTCACAGGGAGATTTATTCACATGAGTTTATCTTGTTGCCTGTAAAACTATCCACTAACTTTTTACCTTTTCCCCTTTTTTTCTCCCTCAAATCCTACCATAGTTATGCGAAGTTGTATTGATACAAATTTGTATTGTTTTGCAAACAATCTAACGTTCTCAGTTACTGAGTTTATACATTTAAGTACCGTTTGCTGATTGCATTACCCTTATTTTGTCATAATGTGCTTCAATTTCTAAAAAAACAAAAACAAAACAAAACAAAAATACTTTAAAGTATTTATTAGGAAAGATCAGCATAGGAGTTGATATGCTTTCTCACTGAGAAATTAGTCCCTGGAATTCTAATCAACAACTTATGGCACAAAAAGGAACGAGAAAGGTATTAGAGCTGTGCGTAACACTTTCTATAGTTTGACCCTAAGTCAGGTGAACTCAGTTTGATTTTTTATCCCTTCTTGAGCACTAAATACATTGTCTTATATACAGGAGGCCCTCAAATAAAATATTTGTAGTGAATAACTGAATGAAACACCTTCCATTAATGGTAGGAATTCTTTTTAAACTGCTGGGAAATACAGTTCTAAATTTTTACATAAATTTTGTTTAATCCATTAAAGTATGTACAGCTAATCTGCAACATAGCTTTTCTACCTCTTATGTTAGAAACTCCTCTTATACTTACTACTTGCTTAGTTACTTGATCAGTTGGTTAGTTCATTTGCAGGTGACTTTCTTGTTGAATTTGATCATTTGATTTTCATGATAGTTTAAAGAGCTATCTATTTAGGGCAGTGCTGTTCAATTGACTTTTCTGCGATGATAGAAACATTCTATGTCTATGATGTCCAGTAGGGGCGCATCTTGCCAGTGTGACTAATAAGTACTTGAAATGTGGTCAGTGTGATGAAGAAACTGAAGGTTTAATTTTGTTTAATTATAAATGATTTAAGTTTTTAAAAACATCATGTTGCTAGTGGCTATTATATTGGAAAGAGCAGATTTACCTACTTTATTTTCATATAGTTTTCCAAGTTATAGTAAGTTTGTTTCCCAGGTAAGTGTTCTGATTTCACCAACAGTATGAGGTAAAACTCTGAAACCTATGGTGAAAAAAAATAAAATAACACGAGCTAATTCTAAAAATTAACTTATTTGACTTTAGAAATATTTGCTGAATCATGTGTGTAGTCAATATTACAAAACTCATTTTTATAGAATTGTAAATTTGGTGGAAATCATTAATTTTCCAATGATTATAAAGAAACTATTTTTACTTTTTTTTTTTTTTTTTTTTGCCTTTATGTGAAACGTTAGGTTACTGTATTGAGTATACCACAGACCATTTCATTCTAAGGAGAAACCTATGGTTCATGAACTAATGCTCATTTTAAGCTTTTGTTCATTTTTAAGCAGCTGATTTAGAAGAAAGTTTTAATGAGCATGAACTGGAGCCCTCATCACCTAAAAGTAAAAAGAAAAGCCGCAAAGGAAGGCCACGAAAAACTAATTTTAAAGGGCTATCAGAAGATACCAGGTCCACATCCTCCCATGGAACAGATGAAATGGAAAGTAGTTCCTATGTAAGTAGAAAAACATTGGATGCTTACTTTCCATTGCACCATAAATATTTCATTTAACACATGGTTATACCCTTTTCCCCGAAAATAAGACCTAGCCGGACAATCAGCTCTAATGCATCTTTTGGAGCAAAAATTAATGTAAGACCCAGTCTTATATTACATTATATTATATAAGACCCGGTCTTATTTTAATATGATTTATGCTTCAAAAGACGCGTTAGAGCTGATTATCCAGCTAGGTCTTATTTTCGGGGAAACATGGTAGGTAAAACTCGTCATTTGAAATGGTGACTAAGCTTGAGGTACTGATAGCATATTAAAGGTTTTTTTTTTTCTCTTTTACATTTGCAGAGAGATAGGTCTCCACACAGAAGCAGCCCTAGTGACACCAGGCCTAAATGTGGATTTTGTCATGTAGGGGAGGAGGAAAATGAAGCAAGAGGAAAACTGCATATATTTAATGCCAAAAAGGCAGCTGCACATTATAAGTGCATGGTAAGCTGGTGCATTTTTTATTTGCTTTTAAACCCAAGTTTTTTGAAAAGCATTTAACTAGGAACCAAATATGGCACTTCCCCCCAACATTACTGTTTTACAATTATAAATAGTATATATTCTATAATCCCAAATCTTCATAAACTTTAGATTTTTAAAAATAGAGCCTTTGTGATTTAGTAGGATTTGAATTAATCCTAGTTATAATTCCCATATTACAGGTAATCCACAATTAACTCTTTCATAGCTGTAAAAATCTCAGTTCTATAAATTTGTCATGAAAGATATGTTTACTCTCCACTATAACCTAGTAAATGTCTCTTACTGTACTTCACACAGTGTATTGCAGTTATTCATTTTATGATCATCTCTCCCCTAATAGACTTTTAACTTCCTTAAGGATAAGAACTGTCCTATCTTTGCATCCTTAGATCCATGTCTGACATATAAATGTTTTTTAATTAGATTGTATTGAATTACTCATCTCATTTATGAGTAGGTTTTAAAATACATATTATTCATATCAGAGGTTCTTATCCAGAGATAAATATTAGATTTACCTGGGGAGCTTTTTCCAAAATCCAAACCCCTGAAGTAGATCACAGACATAGCTGGTTTGGGGGAAAGAAATCCCCAGGTGATTCTGATCTGCATCTGTAATTTAAATTTATCAATTTTAAACTATTCTTTAAAACTCTGGGAATGTAAGACAGTTGAGATGACAGCGTGACACTTGAAATCTTCATTGTTTAATGAAGTATTGAATCTTGGCTTCACACTGGCAACCTTAGTTTTATTTCTTTGTCCTTATTTTGGGTTGTATTTTTATCAGACATGGGAATATATTTAAAATATTTTAGTCAGTACTTGATTATTAAAGAACAGTCATCTTTCTCGGGATATTAAAGTAATACAACACATTTGTTGTTCTGTTTAATCTTTTTCTCAAAAGAATTCTGAATATTAAATATTCTTGCATTTTTCTTCTCTAGTTATTTTCTTCTGGCACAGTCCAGCTCACAACAACATCAAGAGCAGAATTTGGAGATTTTGATATTAAAACTGTACTTCAGGAGATTAAGCGAGGAAAGAGAATGGTCTGTGGTTTTATATTTATGCTATGCAACGTTTCTCTTCTGACTTTCTGCTTTAAATTTAGAACACATCTCAAATTTATCCAGTCATCAAAAAACTTAATATAAAGTAGTTCATATGTTAAAAGCACACTATATATTTGACTTACTTGTAACATAATAAACGATGCTGATGTTTCTGAAACTTATTCCTCTTTGTAACTTCATTACTTATATATTCTACTAAGATTTATATTTCAGGGTATTTGAGAGTCTTTTAATAAAATAGATGAAGATGTGAATGTGACATACCTTATTCAGTTTAAAATGTTAATATTGTTTAAGCTTGCCTAAAGAAAAAAAATCCATAACCCTAATAGAGCATTGAGAACCTCCCCATGTTGTTATTCATTCTTTTTCTAATAAAAGGAAAAGATTTCTTTCAGAGCTTTCTGTTAAAGTTCACACAGTCATGCCTCTTAAAATATTTATCATAGCTTTAAAGTTTTCTTTAAAATGTGCCTAAGCCTCATGTTTTTAAACATACAAATTACTAATAAATAGCTTTAAGAAACATTGGCATCTTGATTATACTCCTTGTAGTTTATGAATATTATAAAATGTCAACGGAATGCAGAAATCTTTTCTTTAAGACAGCGATTGTCTCTAGAAATGACTTTAATTTTTGAATTTTTTATTGTGAAAATTTGCAAACATATCAAAACTAGAAAGACTAGTAACACACGTCTATCCATCACCTCGACTCATCAGTTATCAAGAATTTGCGGCACTCGTGTCATCTATGCCCATTAATCTTGTTGCTTGAAGTATTTTAAAGCAGAGCTGAGACTTCATATCATTTCACCTCTACACATTTCAGTATGTATTTCTTAAAAGTTGGACATTTTCTTACCTAACCACAATGTCATTACACTTTATAAATTAACAATGAGTCTTCAGTGTCATGTAATACCCAGTTTGTATTCGTATTTCCCCAGTTGTCTCAGAACTATCTTTTTTAAGTTGATTTGTGTGAATCAGAACCTGGAGGAGGTTCATACATTACATGTGGCTGTTCTATATCCTTCCGGTGATCCAGGGCACGCCCTCCCCCCTGACTTTGTTGTTTCTGGTTTTGCTTTGTTGTATACCATTGGCTTTGTTGAAGAAAATGAATTGATTGTCCTATAGACTATCGCACATGTTTTATTTGTCTGTTTGCTTTTTCATGATGCTATTTAACTTGTCCCTCTACCCGCCAGATTTTCTTTTAAAGTGGAAGTTAGATGAAAAAGCTTGATTAGATTCATTTTCAACATTTTTTGGGGGGGGGTGGTAAGAATGCTTCACAGGTGAGACTCTGTCATCCACGTTTTATCACATCAGACAACTCATAATGCCTGATCCTTGGATTCAGGTGGTGAGTCTGATCCCCCTGTTGTGAAATTCCCCTTCAGTCTTTCATCTAGTACTTTCAGACCTTGATGACCTTTGTCTGAATCTATTAGAAATGACCCTTTCTTTGTAGAACTGCATTCTTGAAGGTGTGAAGATTGTTGACATTTTCTGTTCCATTTACATCCAGTTCAGTTTATGGATACTTTGATTACTCTTTTTGAAACTCCTTTAAAACAGAACGTATAGTTAAAAAAAAATAAGGGAAAATCACTTCATCATATCATACCGAGCAATGTTGTTGTGTTATGTAGCTAAAGTCCAACTAGGTGACTGGGATAGCAATTCAGTTCTCTTGATCAACTTATTTACCTCTGCACTGTTAGTACAAGCACTAACCTAGCATTTCCCCAAGTGTGCTCCAAAGGAAATTAGTCCATCAAGTTGCTCCCCCAGCCCTCCAAAAGTAAAGGGCATCTGGAGTTCAATAAACTTGGGAACTGTTTACCCTCCTTCCTGGAGAAAAGGATGTGAGAAGTTCTGCCATCAAGCAATGTGTTTAAAATTAGCAGTTCTCAAACGTCTTTGATTATGAGACCCTTTTGTCAGCAGTCACCTTTTAATCTCAGAACATGCTTGAGGCAAGGATGATCTAGGCCAAATTGAGAAGTCTTGAAATGATTTCAGTCCCTTCAGTGTCCCTCTGCCCTTTTGCCTACTTGGTAGCAGTCTCTCTCTGGGAGGAATTGCTTTTCTGTCCTCTTTCTCATTTTTTCTCCCAGTCATAATAAGAAAGGAACTGATCCCAGGGAGGAAAAGAAGTGACCACTGAAATATAGATTGTCATTCTTTTTGTGTTTGGCAGTATTAAGAAATATTTATGTTTAGATGTCAGGTCTCTGGTGGTTAGTACAGTTAAATAATGGAAACATTGTGGGATGCCTTAATATTAGAAAGTCTATCAGAGTATGGTTTAAATTTCAGCATTATTTATCTGCTATACAATAAATTCAGTGCATTTTTTTCAATAGAAAATTGGCTTTGTAAGCTGGAATGTTTGGCTAAAATAGAAAAAAATAAGTTTGCATAAACTTTGAAATACTTCTTATGACTATTCTTTCTCTTCCCTTAAACAGAAATGTACACTTTGCAGTCAGCCCGGTGCTACTATTGGATGTGAAATAAAAGCCTGTGTTAAGACTTACCATTACCACTGTGGAGTACAAGACAAAGCTAAATACATTGAAAATATGTCACGAGGAATTTACAAGTAAGAAAACAATTTTCCTAAACTTGTCAGTAAGTAACTGCCCTTAAATAGACAACATCAGTTTACTTGATTACAGTTTTTATATGGTATCTAGCCAAGTATAGAATACTGAGGACTCTGTATAAGAAATGAGTACTGCAAGTAGCATTTTCCTTTGACTACACATCCCTGGATTAGCATTCATTCAACAAGTATTTAGGATGCTTACTATATGCCAGTCGTTGTGCTAGGAATTGGGCTTACAATAGTGATCAAAACAGACACAGACTGTGCCCTCATGAACCTCACAGTCTAGTGGGAGAGACATTAATTAAATGGCCACATAACTAATTATACAATTACAAAGTACATAACTGTCATAAAGGATACATTACAAAACACAATAAGAACATATAACAAGGAAGACGTAAGCTAGTCTGTAGTGGGTGTGGGGAGTGTGCTTAGGAATTTCCTTAAGGAAATAGTGCTTAAGCTGTGATATAAAGGTCAAAAATGAATGTGGGTATTGGGAAAGTGCTCTAGGCCTAGAGTGGGACAGAGACAAGAGTGCAAATGGGGAGGTGAGTTAGGAGGCTGCTGCTGAGGGTCCAGGTGAGAATTGTTGGGAGCTTAGGATAGGATAGGGTTGTGATGACAGAAGTCGAAAGATACTCTTGGAAGAATGATGAAAGAGAAAGGTTTGGAGATTTGAGATTACATGTTACCCTAATTTTTATGGGTCTTCCACTTATCTCTGCTGCTTTGGGCTAGTGATATCAATGTGCATCTATAACAGTTCCATTTATTTAGTTTAATGGTGAACGAGTTGGTAGAGATCCCTGAATTTTTGATCTGCCCTTGAATGTTGTAAAGCACTTCCTCACTGTCACATCCTCAGTATGCAGTAAACCAGTGACTCAGGGTCTATTCTTCCTTGTACAAAGCAGTTTACATAAGCAGCCACCAAGTTATTTGGGTGACTGCATGAGGTACTCCAGCTATATTATCAAATTGGCCAAACTTTCTTTAATAATAAAGGCACAGATGATTTTCAAGTGAGTTCTATAAAGCCTTTAAGGAACAGATAATGTTATTTAAAGAGGTCCAGCACATAACAAAAGATGGGAAACTTCTTGGTTCATTTGTAAAACTTGCATAACTGTGACACCAAACCTAACAAACATAGCATTTATAACAAAAACAAACAAAAAAACTGTAGACCAATCTTACTTTTATAAATATATTAGGTTGGTGCAAAAGTAATTTCGGTTTAAAAGGTTAATTGCAAAAACCGCAATTACTTTTGCGTCAACCTAATATATACATCCAAATGCTAAATAAAATACTAGAAAATCAAATCCAGGGCTGTAGTCTAACAATTTAAAGACTATTCAGAATTAGGAAATGTATTAATGGGATCCATTATAATTAATAGTGTAAATTTTAAAAACTCCTGTCACTTTCTTTCCTGGTGGACAGTGAAAGGACATTTGATAACATTCAACATCCATTTCTGAATTTTAAAGTAAGTTAATAAGAGTGCTCTTGGTAAGCTAGGAGTCTTAGTAGAGAATTTAGGAGAAAACAACAGCAAAAAGCTTATTTGATGTTAGAGTAAAGGCACAATGGTTCTTAACCAGGGCTGAGCCTCAGAATCACATGGGGGTGGATAGGGCCCTCTTTAGAAATGTTCTTTGCCTGGACCCCACCCTTAGAGATATAAATTCAATGGATTGAGGCCCAAACCATGTACAGTAGCACCTCGGTTTTCGTGCGTGTCCATTGACGAACATTTCGGTTTACAAATGCTGCGAATTTTATGGACCTATGGTATCATTAGATAGTAAACTTCACGCTAAATTTGCAGTTTTAGGGGTTGATTTTAAAGGTCTGGAACGAATTAATCCATTTTGCATTACTTTGTATGGGGAAAGTGTGCCTCGGTTTTTAAACGTTTCAGAACTCGAACGGTCTTCCGGAACGGATTATGTTAGAAAATCGAGGTACCACTGTATTTTGATGACTCCCCAGGTGATTCTCATGTTCATCTCTAATTGTGAACCACTATACCAATACACTTTCATTCAGATTAGGTATAAGACAAGGGTGCCAACTATATTACTTTGAACATTCTTCCGGAGGGTTTAACCCATGCCACAAGAAAAGGAAGAAAAATGTATAATAAATATTGTAGAGGAAAGGTAAAGGTCCATGTTATTGATATCATTGTCTACCAAGAAAATCCAAAGGAATCAACTCTGAATTTTAAAATGAATAAGAGCTCTGTAAGGTTGCTACATATGAACTGAATTTTTAAAAACAGTTCAAGTTGGAAATGTAAAAGAAAAATGTTCACCTCCCATCCCACACACATACACATACTAAAGGTGAACCTTTTCTTTAAAAAAAAAATTGCGTTTTACACAGGATCCAAATGAATGTCAAAATACATTATGCTCCTTAATAGAAACACTCAACATTGAAAGATACCTATTCTCCCCAAATTATACATTTAACACAATTTTGATGAAATCCAAATTTTGAGAGTTTTATCCAGAAGAGTAAATGTGGTATTATTTTCTATTAGTAATGACTAAGTTACCTTATATAATGGAAAAAATCAGAAGCTTAGACAAGATAGAAGTATGTTTCTCCCCTAAAAGACATCCAGAGGAAAGCAGTCCAGATGTGCTAGGCAGCTTTGCAGTGTCATTGGGGACCCAGCTTACCGTCCTTCTGCTCTCCCTTCCTTGGAGCTTCCTTCCATAGGAAGTAGGAGGAAGCAGGAGCAAAGGAAAATGGAAGGACAAAGTGGCTATTCTTCCAGCTGAACTGATCTTTAATCAGCCTTCTTGGAAGTTCCTCACACACTTCTGTTCAGTGTCTCATTTGTCAGAATTTATCACACATCCAAGGGAGGCTGGGAAATGTATTCTTAGTGGGCACATTACTACGCAAATAAAATCTGGTTTAGGGGGAGGAGGAGAAAAAAGATATTGGGGTAGTCAACTAGGCTTCATCACATGCAGGCAAATTTTTTAATGCCATCAAGAGGAGAAATCCCCCATAGATACCAAAAGCTATCATGCAGCAATTAAAACAGTATGGTACTGGCATAGTGACAAACATCACAAGAAATAGATCCATGTCTTTATTAGAATCTTATAAATCATTACAGTAGCATTTTGTATCTGTGGAGATGGGATGGGTTATTCAGTACCTGATGCCTATACAATTGGCTCTCTATTTAGAAAACATAATTTCGATCTTTAGTTCAGACTGTACCCCAAAATAGATTCTAGATGGATTAAAAACCTAATCATAAAAAAACTGAGTAGGAAATACAGAATTTTTCTATAATCCAGTATAGAAGGCCTTTCTAAGCATGATAGGAAACTCAGAATTTTTATTTGACTACATTAAAATTAGACTGCAAAAGAGAACTCCAAATCATTAAGAAAAATGCCACCCGATTAAAAAGCCAAAAGGACATGAACAGGCAATTTATAGAAGAAATAGCCATGGATTGGTTATAAACATGTGAAAAACTGTTCAACCTTATTAGTAATGAAGGAAATGTAAATTAAAACAAGATCTTAGCAATTTGTGCCTATCAGGTGGGCAAAGATTAGTAGGATTCATACGATCTAATGTTAGCTAGGTTCTGGAGACACAGGCATCCTCATTGGATGTTCAGATAGAAAGTAAATTCATACAGCTTTTTAGGAGAGTGATTTATCATTGGAGACCAAACCTTAAAATAATGCATTTGCTACTAGTCTGCCTGTAGGGATTTATCTCAGGGCAGTGAGCAGACAACAGTACAAAGATGTATGTACAAGAAGTTTCATTTCATTATTGTTAATGATTGCTGCAGTATCCACTAGAACATCTTAGAATTGACTCTCCTAAGAACTGACAGGATTACCACAGATGGCATCAGTCTACTAACAGAGGATATTGACAGGAACTGCAGCTTGCCAGCAGGGCAGCATCAAATATTCCTCTTCTGTGGGAGTCCTTGCAGCAGTCAGTATAGTACAGCTCAGGTCCAGTAAGACATGATTCACATGGAGTGGGCATGATTTTTGCCCTGGCTTAAAAGCCTCATACCCCACTGGAGACAGTACCTCTTGTGACATAGTTACATAGACATAGATAATTTTCAGGTTATGCCACACTGAAAGAGGCCCAAAGATATGGCTTCTTGTCATAATATTTATCATTCTCCCAATCAAAGTACAGCTTACCAATTTGGGGGTAACATAGCTTAGTAAAATTGTTGACACACCCATTTTAAGTTGTCGGCGGAACAGGGCCAGAGAGTGAACCAAAGGTGAAATTGTCATGCAGAATAGAAGAAGATTTTTGTTAACCTTTCTCCCATAATAGCAAAAATAAAAATAACCAGAATGTTCATCAGGAGACTTAGTAAGTAAATTTTTTCGTTCATGAATTTAGTGGAATACTGTGTAATACCTAGAGAATGAAGTAGACCCATGTGTGGAGTCATGGAAAGGTATTTCTGTGATAAAGCAAAGGGGAAACACCAAGTTGTATAATCCTATTTTAGCATATAAAAAGTACACATGTACAACATGTGTATGTTTGTATCCATAGAAAAATATCCAGGAGCTTATTCAGTAAACTTAACAGTTGTTACCTCTCATTCGTTGCATAAAGATGGAGGTGAAGAGGCAATTTTGTATTCTTTATACTGTGGTGTTTGGATATTTTTATGAGCAATACATTATTAAAGTAGCCATTAATGTTTTAAAATAACAGGCCCATTTAACTCTCTAAAATCAGATATATGGAGAGTTAGTGTATTTAAATTTAAATTTTATTTAGATATTTTTATTATAATAGTTATCCATTTTTATTTTGGGGAAAAAATGGAATGTATAGGTAAGGGGAGAAAAACTTGATGTCAACTTTAATTCTACCACCAGAAGTAATTTTAAATTTTGGAATACTTTCTTCAGACATTTGTGTGATTGTGTGTGTGTGTGTGTGTGTGTGTGTGTATATATATATATATATATATATATATATATATATATATGTATATATGTATGTGTGTGTGTGTGTGTGTGTGTATACACAGACACACATATATATATATTTATAAAAATATTTTTTTATATATACTGTTTTATAATCTTTTCCACTTACTATACCCGAGGCATTTTTTTTTCTGTGACATTGAACAGTTTCACATCACCGTTTTAATGGTTGCATAGTATTCCATTGTATGGGTATATCAGTTTAATTGGTTTCTTTTTTTTAGACATTTAGATGGTTTTTACTTTTTAACTATTAGAAAACCGTGTTTCAGTGACCATCTCTAAAAAAAAAAGTATTTACACTGGCATCCATGATAATTTGAATTGCTCTTTTTATTTTTTCACATTGAAATTTGTTTCTAAAACTTATAATGTGGATTCCAGATTATTTTATCATAGAGACCATTGAATTCAAATGATAGTCCATATGCGAGTAGATTTGGGAAAGAAGAATGGACCAATAGGAAGAAATGTAAGGAGGAATATTTCTGAATGAAGTGCCTTCTTCCTACATGTGGCTTTCCTTCTTTACCAGCCCATTCCAGGCCATGAATATATTCATATTAAAAGGGCGAGGGAAGATTATATAGTGATTTTTGAATTGTTTTCTTGTCTTTATAATATTTTCAAACTATTTAAATATGTATTTTTTGTAATGTCAGTCTCCCACCATAAAAAGTAAGTTCTGTGATAGCAGTGATCTTACTGCTTTACCAGTCAACCCCTGTGGCCTTGGTGTCTAAACTGGTGAAGGATACATACATAATGGGCCTATGGGAAATAGTCCTTGAGTGAAAAATAATTTCATAAAAAGATTACAATTTGTTCTAATAACAAAGGGTTTATCCTTATAGTTAAAACTCTATTATAAAACTTTTCAAAAGTATACAAAAATAGAATAGGGTAACAGTTCCCCTTCTCAGCAGGTACCAGGTTATTGCCACAGTTTCATCTGTTTTCTTTATTGCCACATACTTCAATATGCATCTCTTAAAAATGTGGTTGTTCGTTACCTAATCACTATGCCATTATCATACTTTTTAAAATTAACAATAAGTTCTTCATATCATCTCATATTCAATACACTTTTACATTTCCCCAGTTGTCTAGAAAAAGTCTTTTTAGACTTGATTTGTTCAAATCTCGATACATACACGGCCCCTACATTGCGTTTGATGGATGTATCTCTTAAGTCTCTCAATATAGAGCAATCCTGACGCCACCCCACCTTTCCCCCCTACATCTTAAAGAACCACAATAAGTGGTCGTGTGAAAGTTCCACATTCTAGAGTTATCTGTTTGCTTTTTAATGAGGCCATTTAACTCATTTCTCTACCCCTCCATATGTCCCATAAACTATAAGTTGGTTCAAAGGCTTAGTCAGATTCAGATTGTATTTTTGGGAAGATACTTCATAGCTGCACTATATAGGAGTCTCACTCTTGATATATGAACTCATGATTAAAAAGAAAACATGATTCCCAATGTGCAGCATTTGAAGAGTACAAATTCTCCATAGTTCTTTGAAAATTATTGAAAATATTTTGAGAATAAAAGAGTAATGAGCAAAACTAGGTTGGAAGTTTGTTGTCGCCCCCTAACCTTACTCCTGCCTTTTATTCTTCTCACATGTTAGAAACGTCTCATTAAACCTCATTTTAGATCATTTGTGGCGGATGAATTCCTACATGATCATCTTTTATCCATTGCTGACCACAAGAGGGCATCCACTGAACATTTTTTAAGAATTGTTTTATCTTGTCATCTTGTGTATACATTCATGCGCGCCCTAACGATGGGAATGTGTCCTGAAAATGCATCCTTAGGCGATTTCGTGATTGTGAGAACATCATAGAGTGTGCTTACACAAACCTAGGTGGTACAGCCTACTACATATCTAGGCCATATGGTGTGGCCTGTTGCTCCTAGGCTACAAGACTGGATAGCATGTTACTCTCAAAACAACATCAAATCGAGCACGAGAGAATACAATGCAATCAAGAGACACAGTAAACATGAGATGTATGAGACTGCTGCCAGTATAACATGGCATACTGTTTTATAGCAAACTTTTTTTATAAGAAAGAATACACTCTAAAATAATGATAAAAAGTATAGTAAATACAGAAACCAATAACATAGTCTTTCATTATTATCAAGTATTATGTAGTGCACATAGTTGTGTGTGCTATACTTTTACATGACTGGTAGCACAGGTTTGCTTACACAGCATCACCACAAACACATGAGTAACGCGTTGCGTGACGATGTTATGATGTCTGTGACATCACTAGGTGATAGGAATTTTTCAGCTCTGTTATAATCTTATTGGAACACTATCGTATATGCAGTCCATCATTAACCGAAATGTCATTATTTGGCACCATTACTATAATTGACCTAAAACTCAGCTCAGATCAGCCCACCCTTTGATTATGGTGGGGGTTGTTAACTATAAAAAATATATTGGTGTGTATACATTCAAGTGGCCTAAACCCTTGTCTAAAATCACCTGAATTGCAAACAGTGGATTTCAAGTATACAGTGTATATACCCAAATA
Organism: Rhinolophus sinicus; assembly: GCF_057876585.1. Taxonomy (NCBI): domain Eukaryota; kingdom Metazoa; phylum Chordata; class Mammalia; order Chiroptera; family Rhinolophidae; genus Rhinolophus; species Rhinolophus sinicus. The sequence continues at coordinate 96,148,214 of NC_142518.1, forward strand.
AAAGGTTGTTAGAACTACATGATGTCAAAATATCACTCCAGAGATTATTTGCTGATTTTAAAGGGGAAGACCTTCCTTTTTAATGGAGAAATCTGGCTATCACCACCACCTTAACCACATGATCAACCAGCATCACTAAAGTGGGGCATTCTGAAATTACATGCCTCCTGAAGTATGCAGGATCACCTACAAAGTATCCTAGACTAACAAAAAGAAAAAGTTAAACTGAAAGCTAACCAAGCCCTTAGACCTTATTTCCAGTTTATAAGAAATATGGGGTGAGGGAGAACCAAATAAAACAGTACCACAATTAGACAAATCTAGAATGTGGTATAGTTGACAAGGTATCTGATCAAACCTTTCCCTAAAAGTCAGTGTTGTGGGGAAAAAAAGTCAGAGGAACCAGTCTAGATTAAGCGAGACATAGCCAAATGCATTTCCTGGAAACCTGTCAGGTGACTAACGAAGGTATTCTAATGAAGACTAGGACACTAATGACGAAAAGGTACTTGAAGAGTTTGACTAAAATTGTCTCATGAAATCAGAGCAGAAAGCAGTAATATATAGAATATAATTTGCAGAAATGTACTTTTAAATTATGTATATGAAACATTACAGAAGTTGATTATTTCATCTATATACCTGACAATTGATATTTTCAAGTTGGCTAAAAACTGTGTTAAAAAATTTTATTGGGCAAAATGAGGAATTGTTTATATTTGGGCATATGTGGTAACTTTCATCCTAAACTAGAGGTTTGATTTCAGATGAACTTTTTACTATCTCATTAATAGAGTGCTTTCCTATCTTTTACATAGAAATGGACCTGTAATTAATTGTGGAGTGTTTTTTTAAGGGTGGATGAGGAAACCCATATTTTAAATGAGCACCAGCATCATCCACTAATGACAACTATATTCTCATCAACAGTGACAAAACATTTTGAGATTTTTATCTTTCATCATTGTAGACTATATTGTAAAAATCATAGTGGAAATGATGAGAGAGATGAAGAAGATGAGGAACGAGAGAGTAAAAGCCGGGGAAAATTAGAAATTGATCAGCAACAACTAACTCAGCAGCAACTTAATGGAAACTAGGTATGAAAGTTAATTATGTTGGATCTGTTGTCAGAATACAATACACACTGATAAAAACATGTTAAAGTAATGGTGTGCAGTATGACTTTTTTAATGCTATTATGTTTAGTTAAGCATGTTACTAGAATGCTGAGGATTGTGTAGGCTTGCATAGTTTTTTAAACTAGCTGATTTTGTAACAGTAAAAACAAGCTATCCATTTTATCATTAAATGTAGTTGTAATGTCAAATCAGTAAGATATTCTCGCTCCTCCATAACATTATATTTATTATATTCCTCTCAAGCATCGTATTTTACATTTTTTTATCATCTTTTAAACAGGTTCATGGGACAGAGTTAGAAAACTGGGAATGAATAAGACATCCATAACTACTATTCTTTTTTCACTGTTTTCTAAAATCAAAAAGGGTTTGTAACTTTTTACTGCCCAACTCTTAGATCCTTCATTGAACTGCCTAAAACGTCTTGTTTTAAGAGCCTTCTTCACTAGATGGCAGAGTTTGACATGTTGCTATTATGTAGCTGTAGTTCGCAGTTTCTGGGAAGCAATTGAAACACTATTAAGCCTGTGTGTAGTGTCAACAGTTAAAGCAGACATTGAAATGAAGTAAGCTATATTTCTGGACTGAACAAAGTTCTACTGTTTAAAGTATCTAAAAGTTTGTTCAGTGGATTCATACTCAAGGGAAAGTGTAAGCAAATTTCACTTAACAGTGCAAACACGCCTCTGGTGGCAACACATGGGAATTTGTGAATTTTTTTTCCCACACTCAAGTAATGGAGGCTAGAAATGAAGAAAACTTTATTTTTCCCTTGGCTTTGACAGCAAATGCTAAAAATCTCTTCCAAGAAGTGTGCTAAAGCTTTTTACTTGGTTCCTGTTAAAGTTGTTCTCACTGACAAGCATGGACTCGGGCAAGTGGTGGATTATAAGCTATGAGCTCCAGTGCTTATGCCAAAATTCTCTTGACAGTAAACCTCTTCTCTTTTCATGTCGTACAAAGAGCTTCTAGCAAAATCATTGGATCCTTTCAAGTTTAACATTTGGCAACAGCAAATAGATGTAAAGGGTTACCACTCTCTAAGGACTTTAGCCACCATTCTGAAACCCGTTCCTCTGAAGCGCCGTGTTGTGTGGGACACTTCATATATTGGCCCAAAGTATGTAAGGAGGTCTCATGTGCTCTAGGAGAAAAAAAAAAGAGTCTTCGCATAAAACAGTATTTATTTTTAATTTTGTGACCACTATTTTAGAAAGTTTATTTAATATTTTTAATGTTTTCATTCAGTGCTTTGCTTATCTAGTAAATAGGCTTTTGTGCCCTACTTTTCCTCTGGTAGGGCTCGCTGTCTTATTGATCATCAGAATTGTTTCTCAAAGCCTAAGAACCCAGCTTTTTAGAAAGGATTTTTACACTGGCATTTCTGGCTAGTGATATTTTCTTCCACTTACCTGCTGAAGCACATTTATGTATTTCTTTATGGCAAAACCAAAAAACTTTAGTTGTGGTCTGCCTGATATTACCATAGCACCTCATTTATCAAGGGTAGGGGTTCTGGTTTCTGAATTATTAGTTGATTCAATTAAAGCAAATCAGCAAACAAGAACTAATCATATTAACTTGACTGTGCATCAAGATATTCAGCTTATGGAAAAGCATTTTTAAAATGTAACAGGTGGAAAATTACACTGTGCTTAATGACTGGTTTTTTTAACTGCTAGTCGCTTAAAGTCATATTTGTCAAGTGTGTATTCACACATGTACTTAAATCAAGGGACTCGATGATTGTTTTATTTTAACCATCTTTTATTATTTTTAGAAGGAAACTAGCATTACTAGTGGGTTGCCTTCCCTATATGTTTTTCTCTTCTTGCTCTAAATATGCCATTGGGTTTCTTTGTGTGTATGTGATGAATTTTCAAAATTCACCGTGACTTGAAGTGCAACGACAGATCTAGATGTGTGTTTACCAAGCTATGTGACTTTTCCCAAAGGATCTGTACTTTATTTCCGTACAACAGCCTGAAACCCGTTATTTCAAATCTTTGAATCACTGTGTCTAGATCATTTTTACATTATGTGCCATCAATTTACCCATGGAACTATAGAGCACCCTCATTTTTGGACAACTACTGTAATGATGTTTTTAGGAAAAATGGAAGGTGCCAAGGGTAACAATGGCCAGTCAATAATCACATAATGGACTTCAAATACTTTAGCTGTCAGTTGATGGATTTGTCATGTAATAAAGTGTATGATTTTCTATGGGTTTCTTCAACCCTTTCTCTGCCACTAGCAACCAGAATAGCACTTTACCTTTTGGTTGGCTAGATAAGTGGCTGGCTACCTATTTTTCTCACTGTGGTGTGATTGGCCAAATAGTCTTTCATTAAAAATTGAAATGTAAATTAAAGTCACATGAAAAATCACCATTGGTTGTAAACCTCCGGTATTTTGATTTTCTAATCATGTTTTCGTCATATGCTGAGTAAAAGTGCCTTACAATGTAAAAATTGTACAGTACTTATGTTCCCAAGTAGCGTCACCATCTTCTGGGTAGTAATTACATTGTGGTATGAATATTTAGAAAAATGGACCTCAGCAGTGTATTTACTGTTCATCTCTTAAGTCCTTAACTGTAGTTTTAATAAGCATGACATTATTTGATAAGTATATAATATTTACATCATTTCAAAAGAATACTGCCATGACTGTCTTTTACGCATATTTTAGCTTGAAATTTTGAAGCATCTTTTCTTTTTTCCTTTTTTTCCTTTTTTGTTTTGTTTTTGTTATTGATATTAAACAGTGTAATCATTGCAAGCGTATATTGAAGATTATTCTGGAGCATTTATTGCCTTACCAGAAATGTTAGTAAGAAATGTTCTTTAGAGTAGAAAGATAGACTTGAGTTTCTATACTTTAATAAGAGCTCTTTGTTCCTGGGGGAAGGGGAGTGGGAGGTGAATTTTACTTTCATCTCAATTTATTAAAAACCCACAACTGAAAGACATTTTATTTCAAAAATCAGCAATTTTAGAATTTCAGATAGTACTTACTCAGGAGTACATGCTACTCAAGATATTAAGAGACTAACAAGATATGTAGATCTACTGTTGAATCAGAATCTATGTACTTGAACAAATGTGTGAATCTTAAATATCTCAAAGCAAAAGCAAAGTGTTCTAGAATGTTGTTGCTTTTTTAAAAAGCGCTAAAGTTTGACCAAGGTATACAGTTTTGTTCTAACAGACATTTAGGTTAATTGTAAAGATAAGGAATGCATTATGAGTCAAAATCAAACATTCCTCATGTTATGTATATTTTGTTCCTGTTATATTGGCTTTATTTTCAAAATTGTAGTTTGTAGTATTAGTTTCCTTTTATTGGTATTCTTGCATATACTATTCATTCAATAAATGAGTTATGACTTTCATGTTTGTATGTATGTCTTTTGTGAAAGGGTATAATGAAGCTTATTTATAACAGCAATAGTATTGTGTTCCTTTTGCTCTTGCTTTTTCCAAGGTGAAATGCCTAGTTTGTTTAATAACTTGTTAAACAAGTGTGAGAGAGAGAACATGAATTTGAGTTTAGTTCAAAGTTTCACAATATAAAAGGTTTTATCATGAAGAGAAACAGCAGTCTTTTGAGTATAATAGAACTGCATTACATCTTGGTTCTCTTATTATTACAAGATTCAGATACCAATGGCCTCAATTGCATCCTCTGGAACTTAGTTAAAAGGTGATTTTGAAAGTAACCCAAAACTACTAGTACAGTTTATCTGATTGGTCATAATACCTTTGTCAGAAAGGGATTCCACCTTATAGATTTAAATTTACTCCCTTTACCATGGACAGCTTGATTCTAGTACAGTGCTCATACACTGAGGTGGTCATATCCAAGGCGGAAACTGAAGTTTTAGTTAGTGGAATGCGCTCATTCCATACACACAATTTCTATCCTGCCTTCCTACTCAGGAGGGAAAAAGAAAATCAAGCAACAGCTTCTGATAATGCTGGAACTATAGGATGGTGTGCTTTACTGAAAATGTTACCTAGTAGTGCGTGCGTGCGTGCGTGCGTGCGTGTGTGTAAGATCCATCACTTAGTTTTATTTTAATTACCACCATAAAAATACGGAGAAGGGTGTTATGTGATTTTCTTTAGCTAATTGAACTATTGATAGCTGGTATTTGTTTTTTGTTTTGTTTTTCTAGCTGCAGTCATCAGCAATTGTTGAGGTCATGTCAAAGCATAAACCTGGTAGAATTTCCTAGGAAAATTCTATGGCCAGCAAATGGCCAGTCCATCTTTTTAAAGAAAAACTCCAATCCCTCTTAAATGTATATATTAGAGTCTTCACTTATGTGAACACAGTACTGCTTGATATATCAACCAGTGTTCCATAATTTTGCCTTGTTCAGATAATGAGATAGCTACATTAAGGATGTAAGGCAAAAATTTATTCTCAGTCTTTATTCAGAAGATGAAAACTGTAAAATACCAGTTACTAAGAAAGTCAGTAATAGCATTTTAAAGTGTTACGCTGTAGCAGACGTGTTCTGCATTATGGTCAGTGTACTGAAGTCTGTAAGTCAGACCTGGGTCCTTGTCAAAAGATAGGAGATCCATAAACACCCAAATCATTGTCTGTACCTCTCTGTGGCTAAAAATGTGTTTTTTATGTTGGAGGTGGGGGCAGTAGCAGGGAGATAGGGAAGATGCATCTGGGCAAAGAGCTAATTAGGTCTCCTGTGTGAACGATAATAATCTAATAAAAAGACATGTGAAAACAAAAATACTGTTTGAAGGGGCAACCTTTAAAATGGGACCTGAGAGTGGGGTGGCCGGTTAGCTCAGTTGGTTAGAGTGTGCTGGTAGCACCAAGGTTGGCGGTTCGATCCCCACATGGGCCACTGTGCCCTCCTTACAAAGAAAAAAATATGGGACCTGAGAGAGTAGATATTCGAAGGCGTATTGGCAGCAGGGAGATAGAAATAAATTGTACTTCAATGTTGACACTGGATTTAGAATTGTTGAGTGTTTATAAAGTGATTTGTACAAAAGTGTAAGGTTTTTCTGTTTATGAGTATTTTTAAAATCAGAGCTATTTCCAGGTTGTTTTTATTTATAAAACTCATATAGACATAAAAAGAAATGATGTACTGATACATGCTACAACATGGATGAACCTTGGAAACATCATGCTAAGAAGGTAGGCACAAGGGGTCACATAATTATATGATTCCATTTGCATGAAATGTCCAGAAGAGGCAAGTCCACAGTGACAGAATGCAAATTAGTGGTTGCCACGGGCTGCAGAGTGGGTAATGAGACATGACTATTAATAGGTATGGGGTTTCTCTTGGGGGTGATGGAAATGTCTGGAATTAGTGATGATAGTTATGCAACTTTGAATATACTAAAATCCACAAATTATACACTTGAAAAGGGTGAATTTTATGTGAATTTTACCTCAATTTTTAAAAAGTAATGTGTTCACTGTACAAAATTAAAACACAAAGATATGTAAAGCAAACTGTGGCAGTCTCCACCTTCTCCAAAAGCCTACTCCCAGTATTTAATGCTTGTGTATTATACCTTAAGCCACCCCGCTTTTTTCTTAGCATGAATAGGATCAGGCTGTACCCACAGTCCTGCTCCTTGTCTTTCTAACTTAAACAGCACTACAAGGTGTCCGTACAACTAGATTTCCGTGGTATTGCAGCCTATGGATGCACTGGAATGGTTCTATCTAGTCTCCCATCCACCTTCATGTTCTTATGTAAGTAATTTTCTAGGCTAAATTTCCAGAAGTGGAGCTGTAAAGGATATCTGCATTTAAAGTATTGATTAAAATCACCATCCAAAATATTTGAACCAATTTAGAAGTTCATCTATAAAGATCGAGCTTTCCTGCTGCCCCTCTCCAAAGGAATGATTTTTAATGAAAAGAGGTATGGTACCTTAAAAAAAATCATACATACTGATAGAAAATTCTGTGGGGCTTTGATTTTGTTAAAAACCATATAGACTATATCTCAAAGTGGAATATGAATTATCTTTGAGAAACTGGATGCTATATTCCATGTGTGAAAAGGTTAAGTCAAAAGGGTTTTTTTGTGTGAGTGTGTATTATTAACAGTACTAATTGGTGAATCATTTCCCTTACTTCTGCTTTCTGAAAGGTAACAGATTGCTTAGAGCTATTCATGGTTGCCAGATGGATCTGCTTCTCTGTGTGTCCAGGATTACATGTGGCTCAGTTCAGTGCACTTCAAGGGGCCGTGTACTGTTTTGTTGAAGAATTCCTGTGACCTTTATCTGTCCTCATGGTTCTTACTTCCCAAATCATGACTGTGTCTAACAATTTATCAGTTATGTGAAAACAAGATCAAACCATTTGAACTTTTCACTTTTCAACTACTTGTTTTGTCCTTATATGAATAAAATCTAACACTAACCAGAAAATTTGACTTGATGTACATTTCATGCTTTTAGCTCATTTGCTAGAAAAGGATTGTTTTTATTTAAGAATTTCAAGCAACAATTACCTGCATGTCTGAAAATAAATTGTTGGTAAAACTTAACACAAATACTCAGTAATGCTGGGCAGTCAACATGAAAGTTTCTAAATAAAGGATAAATTGAATGTAGTCAAGGATGAATTGATGCCACATGAAAATTAATTTTTTCTAATTCTCAAAATCATATTTTGTGCTAATTAGGTATTTATAACATTAGCCCAACAACTATTTCATTTAAAAAGATTTGTCAGATGTATAACAACAGTACAAAAATAATTTTTAATTTTTTACCAATAACTCAACCTTTAATCATGTTTCCTTTTACTCTTCTTTCATGTTTATGAAATAATTAAGTCTTTAAGGGGTGCCGCAACAAAACAGGATGACTACATTAGAGGGTTCTTTTTGTAACTTTGAACTGTAGCTGTCATGGAGAGTACTGATATTTTCATTTAAGAGGCTAGCCAGACAATTTAACACAAAGGCTGATTTTCAAACATTCCTGATCCTTAAGCCCAATCGGCTTATGTTCTATATTTAGTATTGATTTAGTATTACCAGGAAACAGTAATTCTTTGGACCCTGGTTCTCATATGTTCTCAGTTAGAGAGCAAGCACAAAAGATAAGCAATTTCTTGAAAGTTTCCAGATCAGAGAGCTGGAATTTTGGCATTATCCTCAAATATAACAGTCTTTCCCGACTTCCCTTAGAAGAGTTGTTCTTCAGCATTTCAACCTATCCCATGTGCTCAAACAGCTTAGGGCAGCTATCTAAGTGTGCTGGGATTGGGGGCAGGGTCACAGGCAGGGGAGTTAAAGAAAACGTTGCTTATGGGAAAAGGCTCGACAGATTTTCTTTCTTCCTTGGGAAGAGGCAGGGTAGGAGAGAGAACACTTAGGCAGCTTTTATAGCATTTAATAACTGGCCTCACTCCATTCCATGAAACTTGGAAACGTAGCCAACTGTTTGTAGGCCACTTCCTAGAAAGACTGACAGAAAACTCGAAACATTCACATCTTTATTCTTTGATGTCTTTTGATGCCCCCCTCCCCTGCCATAGAAACTCTCTTACCTTAATTTCTATTATCTGTACCATCCCTTCAAGACCACTCCTTTCCTACTCTTCTCCTTACCCTGATGTAAGGAGATCAACACCTCAAGGTGTTTCAGTCTTTGCCATCTTGTGTTGTTCTCACTTGTCACTGCTACTCAAGTATGAGTCTCACACTAAACTGTCCCGACCTGAATTTTGTCTATTTTTTAATGACACCATCAGTCAGTAGGGCTACAATTGTTCTGCTTGGATCTCCACGTCTACTTACAGAATCTATCCTTACGTCGTTTGGATCCATCCTCTCTGTTCTTACTACTGATAAACTAGTTTGGATTCTACTGTTTGTTTGTTTTTCTTTTTAACTGTTTGCCCAGATTTCTAACTTCTCCTTCCATTCTGTGCCTGTATTCATCAGACTCTTAGTTCCTTCATTTTCTTTATTGGGCAGCTCTTGGTCTTGCTGCTCAGTTTGGAGAAGATGGTTAATCATCTCCGTTACCTCTTGACACAACTGGCCTCAACTTCCCACTTCTCAATTTTCTTCCACCCTTTTACCTCCACTGTGCCTAGAGTTCACTCCACCCTTATATCTGGGGAAGATTATTTGCTAGAGGAAAACAGCAATGCAGACTGAGGCCACCACCAATATTGGTGTTTAGTCCCAAGTTCTCCACACCAGTTTTCAGAATCCTTTTTCCTTACTTGTCCTTCCTATTATACTTAGAAACTATTACAAACATAAAACTCTAGGTTTTGGTGACCTTGGTTTGGATTCCATGTGACCTTGATTAAGTTACTGAATCTCTGTCCATGTCCATTATTTTTAAAATGCAGGTTAAAATAATACTCCATGCATAGACTTGCCAGGATTAAAGGTGGGAACACAGACTTCAGACTCTCCCATTTCCTGGTACACTGTCCCTTGTTCTTATGGTTAGTTCTGGTCTTACCCTTTTTCTCTCCTCATATAATTTTCTTTAAAAAGTCCCCACTTGATGTCTCCACGTCTATATTTTTTTTAATTTATTTTTAAAATTTATTGGGGTGACAATTGTTAGTAAAATTACATAGATTTCAGGTGTACAATTCTGTATTACATCATCTATAAATCCCATTGTGTGTTCACCACCCAGAGTCAGTTCTCCTTCCATCACTATATTTTTATTAACCATTTCTCAGCTCACTGCAGTCACTTCTGTCTACACCTCTCCACTGCATTTAACCACACTAACACCTCTCCAGCAAAATTTATCAGTAACTATTGCTAAAGCCAAAAGGTGCATTTCAGTTCTTACCTGACTTCTCGACTCAAATGTCCCTGACAGTTCAAGCACCATCACCTGGTCCTCTCCTAATTTGCTTTTGCAAATGACCCAGGAATAAGAGTAACACATCAGATGACTGAAACAAGATTGAAAAGTCCTTCCATCAGCTGGGACTCTACATGCACTATCTACCTACCTACCCCCTCCCCACTAGCAGAAATTTATTGAGGATCTGTGCAAAATCTGGTCTTCCCTGGGCAAAGGAGAGACCCCCAGATATAAGGGTGATGTGAACTGTAGGCACAAGAGAGGTGAAAGGGTGGAAGGGAAAGAAGAGAGTAGAAGTTGAGGCCAATGGTGTCAAGAGGTAATGGAGGTGATGAACCAACTTGCTTGTGAAAAATGCCACGTGTTGAAGGCAACTCAAAACTTGAAGCACATCAGGAAGCAAAATGCATTTATGTACATATACACATATAATTCTTGTTTAGTAGAAAAATAAAACTTATGGCATATGCCTACTTATAAAATCTATGGAAATCACCAGAGGTATGATGATAAGACCAAACGCTGGGAAATTGTAGTCAAAATTTCAAGCCCATATCCAGATGGAGTCAGGCAGCAGACAGCTGAAAAAGGGTCACAAGAGAGCAATGTGAGGTGGAGAGAGTAGGGCTTTATGGTCTGAAAGTCCTCCATTTGAATCCTAGTTTTGCCACTAGTAAGCGGTATACCTCTGAGCAAGATACCCTCCCCCTCTCAGCTTCAGCCCCCACCCCATCTGTCAAACTGAGGATACTATCCCTTAAACCACTAGGTTTTCTTAAAGAGCAAATGAGAAAGTGATTTCACGTGAGATTAGCTGGTCCATGGTAGATAACTGCCTTTTATTCTTTTTTTTTTAACAGAAAAGTAGTAACTATTCCTTTTCCCACACAGTGATCCTTCAGATATGAAAGCAAAACTATCCTCTCACTTTGAAAAAGTTTTTTTTTAATATTTTCATTATTTACAGAATTGATGCTCATTATACCAAAATTAGAAAATACAGATAAGTAAATATAAAACGTTTAAATCTCCCCAAATCCTACAAACCATAGGTCACTATTATATTTTTTGTAAATTATTCAAAGGTTTCTATGCATACATATATGTATAAATTATGTAAAATGGCTCAAATGGTACCTACTAAGCTGTATTCTGCTTTTTTCATTTAAAAATTGGAAATATCTTCAAGTCAGTAAATATACTCTATCATTCTTATTGGTTGCATAATGGTCCATTTTGTGGCTGTGCTATAGTTTCTTTAACCATTTCCCTATCATTAGATATTTAAGCTGTTTCCAGGGTTTGTTGTTGCTATTATTTTGCTACTGCACACAATTCTGATCTAATCATGAAGTAACAGCAGCGAACCCCAGATTGGAGACTATTCTACAAAACAACTGGCCTATACACTTCAAAAAAGTCAGTGTCTTAAAAAAACAAAGGCTGAAGAACTGTTCTATATTAAAGGAGACTAAAGGGACACGACAACTAAAAGTAATGTACAATCCTGAATTGGATCCTGGTTTGGAAAAAAAAAAAGAATTCTTGCTATGAAGTACATTTGGGGGACTATTAACTAAATATAAATTTGAATTGAATATTAATATTAGATGATATTGTGTCAATGTTAACTTGCTGATTTTGGTAATTGTAGTTATATAAGAGTCTAACCTTGTTCTTAGAAAATATATACTGAAGTGTTTAGGAGTAAAGAGTGCTACATCTGCATTTTAACTGGTTCAGAAAAAAACAGTTTGTGTGCACATAAAAAGAGATAAAACAAGGCAGAATGTTACAAGTTGGTGAATTTTGGTGAAGGAATACAGGAGTTCTTTGTACTATTCTTGCAACTTTTGTATAATTTTGAAGTTATTGCTATTTTTGAAAATGTATCAGCAGAAACAGCAGCTCTTCCTCAGGGAGGCTGAAGAAGGTCCAAACTCAGGAAACAGGAATAAGCCTTGGGGAGTCATCAAGATATTTCACTAAGGCTCTACATCTGGACAAAAAAAGTATAAACTGTATTTGGATCAGGTGGCCTAGGGAGAACTCTGTCCTTCCCCATTCAGGAATCAGGAGACTGGGAATCAGGTGATTCCCAACATTTTCCACTGAAGTACATCCCAAATAGGAAATTGACTTTTTGAGCTGTGTTCACCCTTCAGCTGCCACTGTTTTGTTTTGTTTGTATCTCATGTCCTCATCTATCTTAGATTCCTTTTTCATTTTGTTGAAGTAACATTTTTTTTTTCTTATAGGAGCTACGGGTAACAAATGTCTAAAAAGAAAATGCTGAGATGAACATTCTTATACATATAGCTATCTGCCCTTGATTATTGTAGATAAATTTCTAAACAGAAATTCCCAAGTCAGAATTTTGTGTACATTTTTTAAAAGTCCTTAATTCATATTACTAAATGCCCTACAGAAAGTTCTTGAACACATAACCAAGCTTCAAGAATAATCAACTAATTTCCAATCTTATTTCATATATACCCCTACCTATTCCTCTCCCACACACCATGGTTTATTTTGAAGCAAATCCCAGACATCATATCATTTCATAACTACATAAAATTATATATCTCTAAAACACAAAGCTATTTAAAAAAAAATACAATCTCAATACAGACATACCTCAGAGATAATTGAGGCTTTGGTTCCAATCCACCACAATAAAGCAAATAACACAATAAAGCAAGTCAGGTGAATTATTTTGATTCCCAGTGCATATAAAACTTATGTTTCTACTATACTTTAGTCTATTAAGTTTGCAATAGCATTATGTCTAAAAAGACAATGTACGTACCTTAATTTAAAAATACATGATTGCTAAAAAAAAAATAATAAAAAAATAACCATCCTCTGAGCCGTCAGCAAGTTGTAATTAATCCTTTTGCTGGTCTTGCCTTGAAGTTGAAGGCTGCTGACTGATTACATATCACCATAATAAAAATAGTATTGGAAACGTTTGAAATATTGCAAGAATTACCGAAACATGACACACGCACAAAGTAAGCAAATGCTGTTGGAAAATGGTGCCAATATACTTGTTCCACATAGGGTTGCCACAAACCTTCAATTCATTAAAAAAAAGGCAATATCTAAAAAGGTGCAATCAAATGAGGAATGCCTGCGCTATTATTGAACCCCCCTCAATTTTTAATAGTAATCTCCGATTGTCTTCAAACATCCAGTGTTTAAATTTCTCCAATGGTAAGTGCTATTTAAGTGTTTGCTATTATTACCTAAATTTCTACAGATTTGGGGAGCAGGAGGGAAAGGCAAACATAAGTTCTTGAGGTTTTGTTTGAAATCAAGGTCAAATCTTATTTATATATAATTACTATCCCTATATTATATGTGATACAGGCAATTCTAGTAGACTGTACAAAATCAGATACTTATTAATCTACTTTTATACTAATATAAACTCCCCAAAGGCACTTAGGAATATTAGGAAATACAGTGAAAATAATATAGTGAAAATAAATAATTATGAAAGATTTGCCAGAGTTCACTTTTAAAAATCCACACACTAAGTTGAATAGAAACATATGTGTATATTCATATGAATTTCAGCATTTTACTTGAATTCAGCTAAACAAATTATTATGAAATCGCTGCCAGTGAAAATGAATTATTGAGTAGGCAACAAATTAATTTGTTTCCTAATCAATAGCTTTTTAAATTTCTAATAAATGGTGAAAATTAGGCATAGTCTTAATTATATAGTAACAGTCATTATTAACATTATTTATATTCATGCTGATAATCCTCTAAACTAGTTTCCTATATTAGGAAAGTGTTCCCGGAGAAAACCCCATGATACCTCATTTTCACTGGTAGCGATTTCATGTGGCCTGTTGAGCTGGGTGTGGTAGACGCTGTTGGTGCCCTGCCCAGGCCCCTGTACCAGCTCTGCCCCATCCCACATTTGCTTCCAGCACAACTTATACCTGTGACCTCTGGTTTCTTGCCCTTGGCTAACGGGAGCCTGGGTGACTGCACTCCCCCTCTTCCCAGATAGCCAATGACACTAGGATACAAAATCCTTGTTCCCTGTCTCAAGGCAGGACTACTGCAGTCACCCCCCACCCCCAGAGTCAGGCCAAGGCTAGACTTGACCTGAGGCTCTACCCTTGCTCAGCTCTCTTTCCCTGTCCTGCTTCGATTCCTCCCTTACAAGTGTTTCTTAAGAGCACCCCCCTCCACAAATCAGATCATTGAAATAGCATACCAGCCAAGGAAAGAATTTTGCTTTTGGTTTAGAAATTTAGGTTTAGGTTGTAAGTCCCCTGGTAATGAATGTTGGAGCAAATGTGTTTATCCCAGTGGCATTGATACATACAACCTGCTAAACTGAGGGTTGAAGTGGAGCGAAAAAGAAAGGGGGCTTTGTCTATGCCTGTCGGAAAAGAGAACATCAAAAACCCTGTAAGATCCTAAAATTTCTCATCAGTTTTACTCAGTCCTACTTCATTTCCTACTTAGAGTAGCAGTCGTGAAGTCATCTCCCTCTGGGCTAAAATTGTCCTAGTAGAAATCCTGAGTCTTAGGTACACTGGAACAGCCTGTCAGTTTTACGCACCTTGTAGCAGTATGTTTACACCAAGAAGCCTACTTCTAGTAGAGTCCTTTCTACTGAGGCTCTGAAACTGTTCTTTGTCATTCCTTCCAGAAGACCCACTCTAGCCCAGAAATGTCCTACAGAACTTTCTGCAGTGATGGAAATGTTGTGTGTGTGTGCTGTCTAATACAGTAGCCACTAGCTACAAGTGGCCATTGAGCAATTGAAATGTGGCTAGTAGGACTGAAGAACCAAAATTTTTATTTTATATCATTTTAATTCATTTATACTTAGATTTAAATAACCACGTGTGGTTAGTGGCTATTATATTGGGCAGCACAGCTCTATCTAATTTATAGCAGGGACCTTTAGGCAGGTGTGAAGGGAGAGCAGAGACCACTGGTTGAAAGACCGAATAGTAGTTTCATTTAATATAGTAACCAAACATATGAGAACGAAGGAAAGCGGAATACCTTATTAGAAATAGTACACAAATGAATGGGCCTACCTGTAATTATCAACTTGGCATATGATAATCGTGCGGCAAGAACATATTATGAACAGAGAAGGCCTTGGTAAATCTTCGGAGTGTTAAAAATCTGTCCTGTACAACAATGTGTGCTATAATCACTATCAAGCAAAGGAACTATTATTTTAAACTCAGCAATAAAATCTTGAGAAGTCAATTTGTTAACAGTCACCTTGTTAGCCCTTGTACATGAACATGAGTGTCACTATCCTGCTTGAAAAAACATACAATATCCTATAGTCACACTTGACCTATGCAAGATTAAACTAAAGGAACCTGACCTTGTCTTTGACTTACGACTTTCCCAATATTGTGAGCCTGAACTATAAGACAGTTTACTGTTGAGCTCATTAAAAATGTATGAAGCATACCTATCATGCCTAATTATTTCTAACACACCCCTCCCCTACCCCTTTTGCTTGTGATGTCATGCATGTCACATTGTGGGTCAGGGGATGAGGGAGCAAGCCTTTGGTGTTAGCGACCATCTAGGAGAGTGTGAAAGATGGTTTGGGTGTAAGATACCTTATAGTTTTATTCTGAATTTGGGACCTGATCCTAGAAAAGAGCAACATTATTAGAAAAAGATGTCATGTCAGCATACAGGTACCTGAGAATCCCAAGTAGCCATAGCCTTAGCATCCATGGATCATTCTTGCCTGAAATAACTTTCACTGAGATGCTTGTCTGATGTTGATTTTCTATTAACGTCATTACTTCTTATAAGTTAGAATGCTACTGTAATGAAGGATTAATAACCAGAGTACCAATGCTTTCTGAAAAACACAACAAAAGGTAACATACCCTTAGGGATTTAGCTTCTCTAGAAGTGAGGAACTCTTACTCCTTCTGTTTTATTTGCTGATTTTTCTACAGTTGTCTGTAGCAGAAACACTCAAATGCAGCACATAGGCAGGAAAGTTAGCAGACCTTTTTGAGAGTACACATGTATGTTGGGTAAGGCAACACCTATACTTTCTATGCAGAGAGTTCTTTATTGCCTCACAGTGAGAACAAACTGTATACTCAATGCATAGTTTTTACGAGCTACTAATTCTATCACACATAAGGTTCTCCTTTCAGAAAAGAATTTAACATAGTTTATATATATATGTACTAAATTGGTTAATTGGTTACTAAATTTATACATGGACAAACTAAATAATAGATAACGTTATTTAAATTTTAAACCTCAGTTTTAAAAATATAATTACTCTTTAAAAACTTATTATAAGACACTTGATTTTTGCCATTATGATTTAATTGTTATAGCCTAGTGCCTGGAGCTTGGTTTCTAATACCAGTTTCCAGTGAAAGGAAGCAGGGCTCTTTGGAAAAATGGCAGATTCCACGGCTAGGGTAGGGAAAGTACAGATGAGCCGAGAATCGTGTGATTCCAGAAATTAAGGAAGTGCTCAAGGAATGATGGGGAAAGATAAAAAAGACATGGGAGCCAACATAGAGGGACTCCCAATAGCCAAATAGTGAGCAATTTGAGCAACAAAGTCAATGCTACTAATGGTTCATTATGAATAGGATAAAATTGGAGTCCCTGAGTCCATGATGATGTAAGTAATTTAATAAATAATGAATGGGGAGAAAAGAAAGCTCTTCAATACAGTTGCATTCCAACTAATAAGAAGGAATGATGTTAATGGAAAATCAACATCAGACAAACATCCCAGCAAAAGTTATTTCAGGCAAGAATGATCAATGGATGCTAAAATTAGTGAGTGAACGTTTGATGAGGAACAGAATATTTACAGAATATTGAAGTATCATTCCTCATAATCCTTATTGATTACAAAGGGAAAAAATCATATCTTCATAGTGAAGAAACCTGACAGACACTGCCTTAACTAAGTAATCCAAATTAACATCAATAATGGGACAACTCGATAGCATGTGCCTCCCAGTATGAAATACTGTGAAGGATACATCATCAATACTGTTGTATTCCTGGCCCAAAATGGAATGACTGAAATTCAATGACGTCATAACCTCAGACAACACCAAATTCAGGGTAATTCTACAGAATAACTGGCCAGTGCCCTTCAAAAATGTCAAGATCATGACAGACAAAGACTGAGGAACTGTTCCAGAGTGAAGGAGATTTAAGGAAATGCAACACATACTCCTGGATTGGATCCTGGTTCAGGAAAGCAACATTAACGAGACATTTGGTGAAATTTAAAAAAGATTTCCAGATTGCTTAATACTGTTACATCAGTGTTAATTTCTTGATTTTGATCACTGTACTGGGTATGGTTATATTAAATTTTAACACTGGGGGAGGGTATACTGAAAAATTTGAGAGAGAAAGCAAGAAGAAATAGGGAAGGAGGAGAATCAGGAGTGTGATGTCCCAGAAGCCAAAGAGATTCAAGAAGAAAGTGATAAATTAGTATCAAATGCAACAGAAAGGACAGTTATTTATAAGGCCAAAACTAGTGTCCATTGGATTTGGCAAGAGCAGTCAACGGTGTTCTTTGTCAGAGCTGTTTCAGTACAATAGTGGGTACAGAAGACAGTACAATAGTGGGTACAGAAGACAGACAACAAACTGCAGTGAGTTTGTTGAGGAGGAATTGGGAGTGATAAAATGGATAGAAGAAGTATGGAGGGACTGGGCCTGGAGGAAAGAGGGGAAGAAGCAGTGTAGATGTGGACAGAAGGAAAATGAAGTGGTTCATGCCTGATTCCTTCCACTTTTTCATTAGTTAATGAGTTGAGTCTACCTTTCTAGAGTGAGGATGATGAGTTTGAATGGGGAAAATTGTTCAGAGCATTACCGAGGGGAAACTGACCAAGGACTTGTAAAGAATTGTAGAGGTGTTTAGGGCCCAGTTGAGGTTTGAGACTATGAGTCTACAGAGGAACCAATCTCCAGGGCTGTGGGACTTTTCTCCAGCAGCACTCTGCCACCTAGTAGGGATAGACAAAACAGGCTGTGGGAGTGAGCCAGGGTGTGGCTTTGCCATCTTGGCAGAGCAGAATTAGAAGGGTACAAAGGACTTCCAGGATTTGGTAAGAGAGTGGTTCAGGTGGAATCCAAACCGAACTGGAAAGTAAGGGAAGCCAGGAACAGAGTGGTAGACTGGAGAATTGGAGGTCTCACATGAGTCTGAAGCACAGTTATGCTAGGCAGGGTGGCCAAGGAGAACTGGAGAGGAAGAAAATGGCCGTCATGATTGGAATACTGCAGTTTAAGAGCTGCCATCAGCAGCATTGGAAAGCATCCCTCACCCCAGCTCTATACCGTTGTAGGGGGACTATACATTCCAGTTGGCCCTGGACAGTCCCGATTATGTCTCTTATCCTGGCTTGTCCAATTTAACATTTGTCTCAGATTTTTCATTTTCCCATGAAGTGTAAGTATTAATAGTTGAATTGGAATAAGCCAGGATGGGTCTGTTGAACCACCACTTTCTAATTCCTGATTCTGCATTGGTCTCCTCTGCTAACTTGTGAGATGCATATACAGTGAACCAAGTTCTCACTTCAGCACAGAGTTAAACCTAACCATCAACCAGTGATAAGCCTTCTCCTTTTTCCTAATCTTTTCCATTACAATATAACTAACAGCTCCCTCTCAAGGACAGCATACTGGGTGTTCTCTGATAAAGCAAGTGTACTCAGAGGCTAGGAATTAGAGACAACAGACTCATTCTTGTCCCAGGTCGGGAGGAGGGGAGGAGTATTCACCATTGTGTCCCTTACTGGACACTGGGTAGGGCAGCCGGATGTGCCCATGCAAAAGCCTGCAAGATACATGAAGATGCCAGGCCATCAGTTGCTAGGCCAGTGGATGTAGGAAATTATGTAAATTTACATGTACATCAATATATTCAGGAAATAGAGTCTGAGGAGTCCTGCAATAGAACATACCACAAGTAGTCTGAATGCTCTTGGTACAGTGGTTGTGTCATTCATTATATGGTGCAAATCTACAACCCTTTATTTTCAATTTGCAGTCCAACTTTTCAGCATGTGAGTTCAAAAACTAAAATGTATCATTAATGAAAAATTAAACATCGAATTTGTCACTCAATAAAATTGATCATGAATGGGTAACATGAACAAAGCATGTGTCGACATTTATCCGCACACGCAGGGACATTGATATCACTGACCACCAGAAAACCAGAAGACATAAATCTGTGGAGACAGCACCATCATCTACCTCAAAGGTTTGCATTTGTTTTAAGAAGTCTGCACCCCAAGATGATGGTTTAAGGAGGTGCATCTGTAGAGAGGATATTTATTTACACATTGTGAGTTACTTTTGTTTAGATCAACTGACTTTTCTACAAAATTCATTGATAATTTTTGGTTTCAAGTTTCCTTGTACACAACAGAAAGTGAAGTGATAGCTTTTAATAAGTAGCTCTACTAGCAGAACTTCACAAAGACAGTTCAATGATGCCAGTTTTACATTGATATCATTAGATGCTTAAAATAGAAAATCAGTTGCATTAGTCAGGATTCTCCAGAGAAACAAATAACGTGTGTGTGTGTGTGTGTGTGTGTGTGTGTGTGTAGAGCGAGAGCGAGAGCCAGAGAGAGAGAGAGAGAGAGAGAGCGAGAGCGAGAGAGAGAGATTAATTTGAAGAAATTGGCTCACGCAGTTGTGGGTGATTGGTGACTCCAAAATCTGATGGCGTAGGCCGGCAGGCTGGAGACTATGGGAGAGTTGCAGTTCCATTCTGAGGCTGTCTGCTGGCAGAATTCCTTCTTGCTCAGGAGAGATTGGCCTTTGTTTTACTCAGGCCTTCAAATGATTGGATGAGGCCACCCACATTATGGCAGGTTATCTGCTTTACTCAAAGTCCACTGATTTAAATGTTAATCTCATCCAAAAAACACCAGAAATATCCAGAATAATGTTTGACCAAATATCTGGGCACCATGGCCCAGCCACGTTGACATAAAATTAACCATCACATTAGTGAATTCCAATGATGGTTCAGTTTTTTATCCAATTCATGGAATCACTGTAAAGTTTATGGAAATTTATTCTGATGAAAGTGAAACATTGAACATTATTGAGAAAACTGTAAATTCAGTTTAAAAATTCAACATTTAGGATAAGTATTTTTGCAGTGATCATTTTTTTTCTATAGAAATACAAATTTTGGTGGAGCACAGCACCAGGGTGAAAACAAGGTTCTTACTAAATGAAGAAACATGTGGAGGAGAAATATACTCAGAATTGGTTGCGGTGCACAAATAGTTCCTCTTGTGTCTAAACAAACTACGAGATTGTTTTTGGAAAGGCAGAAGTGAGGAAGGGGAATTTTGGGTTATACTCATGCTTTCCTTATTTCTTCCTAAATGCAGATGTTCCAATAAAGAACAATGGCATATCTATCATATTTGACACCCAAAGTAGATCATTTTTCAACCAAAAAAATGACAAATGACAAAATTATTTTGTCTATGACAAATTTTTTTCTGTAATAATAATAACCATTATTTTCTTGATTTCATCTTTAATTTTAAAACAATTAAAATTTTAAAAGAGTACATTTCAATTTTGAATCTATTTATTGTGTTTCCCTGAAAATAAGACCTCGCCAGACAATCAGCTCTAATGCGTCTTTTGGAGCAAAAATTAACATAAGTCCTGGTATTATATTATATATACCTGGTCTCATAGTAAAATAAGACTGGGTCTTATATTAATTTTTGCTCCAAAAGATGCATTAGAGCTGATTGTCCAGCGAGGTCTTATTTTCGGGGAAACACGGTAGTAAAATATTTCATATTTCATATATGAACCAGATTTTCACAAACAAAAGTATTATGTCTTGCAGTTCGCACTTTCTTTGCTGTTTTAAATTTTAAACACAAATAAAAGCTCCAAGTTGTCACATAGAAAGACAGGATTGAAATAATAGTACTGTTTCTTTGTCTTTACAATCACCAGTCTGTCACTGTTTATTTTGAATCTCTGTTAAAATACAGGAGTATGTGGTACCACAGGGGTTGAAGAAAGAAACTGCAAGCCAGAAGCAAGCTGGAAGGGTTCTGAAGTATTGGGTACTAATTTAGAAACAAATGTGGGTAGCTGAGTCTGCATGGGTCACAGGCCAAATGTATAACTGAAGTACTCTGAATTAACTTCCCAGTGGAACATATGTCTGTTAAAAGGATAAGTAATAAAAATGTGCTAATATAAACTTCAAAGTCTATACCCAGTAGAAATGCATTCATATGTTCACCAAAAGATATGTAAAACATGTTCATAGCAGCACTATTTGTAATAACCCAAATCTGGAAACTACCCATACATCCATCAACAGGAGAATGGGTAAGAACTCTTAGAGTCTAGGAGGATAAATAAAGAATTGTTTAAGGCAAAAATATGGAACACATAACATTGATATTATCACTTACTGAAACAAGCACTATGCTAGGCTCCTTTGCATTATTTTGCTTAATCCTCACCTGTGATGGAGATGTTATCCTCATTTGACTTATGAGGAAACATAGGTACACAGAGGTCAAGGATCCTGCCCAAGGTCATAACACTAGTTAGTGGTGAACTCAGAATTTGAACTCAAGTGTCAGTCCAAAGCCCACATGTACCTTTTCCATTATAGTCTGTTGCCTCTCCATGATAGATAGGGAAGGCAGAGAATCTAAGGAAATGTGGAGTTCACACATTCATACATGCTAAATTTAATAACCGCTACTATTTCTTGTGCACCTACTATGTGGCAAGTACTATGCTAGGTGCTTTATAGTTATTAGTTATAGTTATTTATAGACAGCAAGAGTTATTATTCTCATTTTTTAAACTTTACAAAACATTTTTATTGGGTAACTGTTTTTTCCAGGGTCCATCAGCTTCAAGTCATCGTTCTTCAATCTAGTTGTGGAGGGCGCAGCTCAGCTCCAAGTCCAGCATCCCATGCAGGAATCGAACCCGCAACCTTGTGGTTAAGAGCTCCGCTGTAACCAACATCCATCTGCCCACCGGCAGCTCAGCGGAAGCTCGTTGTCTTCAGTCTAGTTGTGTAGGGCACAGCTCACTGGCCCATGCGGTAATTGAACCGGCAACCTTGTTAAAAGCTCACACTCCAACCAACTGAGCCATCCGGCCGTCCTATTCTCTTTTTAGGTGAAAAGATTGAGTCTCAGAGAAGTTCAATGACTTGCTGAGTTTCAGAAATCTACCATCCCATATCCCTCAGTAGCCTTAATGGAGGCTATGGACTATGTGTTAGGCTCTGTGGTGGGTGCTGGAGCTACACAGATGAGTACATTAGGAATGGAACAACTGTTATTTGCTTATGTGACCTATTTGAGACTATGGAAAGATTTTCCCCCCAGTTCCATATAGGGAATTGTGGAGGGAAAAATAAAGATCAGTAATAGCAATAGTTCCCATTTACTGATGGTGCACTGTTGTGGGGTGTGGGGACAGAACCCCAAAAAGTAGTTTCCAGGCTCTCAGCCTCACATAGACAGGTGCTGGCTCAGGTAGTAAATGGCCAACTGTGATTGCATGGCCATCAGCTGTGGCTAGTTGGCCATCAGCTGTAACCAGTGAGCCATTGGCCACTAATATAACTGCTGCGGCTATGCTAGCAGAGAAGAGGAGGAGAGTGGAGGAGAGTGAAAGAGAGTCGTCGGTGGGTTGCAGACAAAACGAACAGCAGGTCGCACGTCCAGTGAACCCAGCCTCCAGTGAGACCGTAGTGGTATGACTCCCCTACCTATGGCTCCGTGGGTGTTCCTTTTTGGCCTCACCATATCCTGCGTTCTTGTATGGGGAGCGGGAGCAGAGACCCCGCAGGTCTCCCCGCATGACATGGGGACAGAGCCCCAGAGAGCAGTTTCCAGGCTGTCGGCCTCACATAGAAAGGTGCTGGCTCAGGTAGTAAATGGCCATCACTGTGATTGGATGGCCATCAGCTGTGGCTAGTTGGCCATTAGCTGTAACCAGTGAGCCATTGGCCACTAATATAACTGCTGTGGCTACGCTAACAGAAAATGGGGGGTAGCAAGAAGATGGTGGCTGCGCTAGCAAGTGGCGGAGTGTGGCAGAGTGTGGATTGCAGTTAGCGGCAGATTGCAGCTAGCAAGTCGGTCGGTTGGCAGAAAAGCGGACAGCAGGTCACACGTCGTGTGAATCCAGCCTCCAATGAGACCATAGTGGTATGACTCCCCTACCTATGGCTCCATGGGTGTTCCTTTTTGGCCTCACCATATCCTACGTTCTTATGTGGGGAGCTGGGGAGCGGGAGTTGAGACCCCCCTCCCACCCCAGGCCACCCTGCACGACAACTGTGCTAATGCTGTACCATATAAATTGTTTTAAAAAGGTGCTGCACAGTTTGGAGTTAGTTTTGGTAAACCACATCACCAAACCAAACTTAATAACTAACCTAAGTGCAGTTACAGCCTCTCCCAGGAGTGAAATTTTAAACCAATCAGTCTGGAAATTCCTGATCGCTAGGGAGGTAAACTGCCTGATTAGACCCTCCCTGCCTCCTCCGAAGTGAAGGTGACCTTGCCTGAAATAATCCTCTCCTAACTTCTTAGTCCCACCCTGTTTCCGCCTATAAAAACCTTTCATTTTATACAACTAATTAGAGAGCCATTCTAGTTGCTGGTGGGAGGCTGCTGGCCGGCTTCATGGATTGCTTAATAAAGCCAATTAGACCTTCAAATTCGCTCAGTTGAATTTTGTTGTTTAATAATATATATGTTCTTTAATAATATGTCAGACAGAAAAAGCAGAGAACCATGATATGTGGTATATAAACCAAAAACAACAAAAGAACAAGACAAACAAATGAGAAACAGAAACTCATAGACACAGATAATAGTTTAGTGGTTGCCAGAGGGTAAGGGGGGTGGGGGGTGGGGGGTGGGGGGTGGAGATGAGGGTAAGGGGGATCGAATATATGGTGATGGAAGGAGAACTGACTCTGGGTGATGAACACACAATGGGATTTATAGATGATGTAATACAGAATTGTACACCTGAAATCTATGTAATTTTACTAACAATTGTCACCCCAATAAATTAAAAAAAAAAAAAGAATCAATATTATCTGAGGAAAAAAAAAATATATATATATAAATATATACATATGCACACACATATACCTATATCACATCCTTTAATCCTCAGAAGGATCCTGTTAATATCTTCATTTTACTGAGATGAAAATAGAGGCTTTAGAAAGCCTGATTTGCACAAGGTCACAGGACGGTTAAGTGTTTCCCTTCGATTTGTACCCTGATCTGGTTGACTCGAGGGCTCTAGGTCTCATCTCTGACAACCAGTTAAATATTTTTGTTAGAATTGGACCACAGGTCAGGAAAATGGAAGCCGAGATGCAGTCCATGGTCTTGGGAAGGCGACGCTGGGCGAGTGTAACTACGTGGTGACTGGCCACTGAAGAGCCGGCGCCCAGTTTATGGACACTAGGAAGAAACGCGGGCAGCGGTAGGTTTGGAAATCTGGGAGCCATCCGGATGGGAGACTGAGGCAAAGAGGCATAGAGGCTGCACGGGGGTCGTCTCGGCTTCTTCCGCAAGAAAATTCGCAGGACTGCGTCGTGAACGTGGAAACTGGCAGTTGGAGGTGCGCGGGGCGCGTGGAGCACGCGGGGCGGGCGCGCGAGCGGAGCGGCGGGGCGGGGCGGGGCGGGGGGCGGAGCCTGCCCCTCAGCTCCTAGCGGTGGCGACAGCTGCAGCAAAGAGAACTCCGCAAACCTTTAGGCTTCTCCGCGCAGCGCCGCCTCCTGCTGTGCCTCCGCCCTCTCCTCGGCCCCACGCCGGGTTCTTCCTCTTCAGACTGCCTTCAGCCCTCGCGCCTGTCTGTTCCGTTATGGCGACCTGCAGCCCCAGCGTCGTGGTGAGCAGTTTGGCCCGCCAGGCCCGGGGCGACGGCGGCCAGCCTGTGAGGCGCGGGCGCCCGCAGTGCGGGCTCCTGCAGGGGGTGGCTCGGGGAAGCCGGGGAGCTGGACGCACCCGCAGCTCCCGGGGTTCGGCTTTACGTCACAGCGGGGTGGCGGGGGGTAGACGGAATGGCGAGGCGGGGGTGGGTGCCTTCTCTGGACAGCCTTGGGGAAACTGTGGGAAGAGCCCGGGGGAGATGGCGTGTGGGTCGACTTGCGCCGCCTGCAAGAGCACTGTGGCGGTGGGCTAATTCGGGAATGATCTGGCGGGGCAGGGGAGAGGCCCTTCTCTGTACCTTTTGGGGATGGTGGTGAGGGCCTCCGGGCACGGAAACGACCACATAGGAGGGTACGTGGGGACTGGTATTTTCATCTAGTTCTGCGACATATGATAATGTTTGTGCCTCATTGACTCCGCACCGCAGCCTTGGTAGCGATAACCACGCCTATCGTTTTACACAAGGAGGAAATAGTGAAATGATACGATTTTGCCGGCCCAGAGCTAGCAGGCCTCGAATTCAGATATTCTTGAATCCGGATCCCATGCTGTTTGATGCTGCAGAGGATAACAAATGCGAATCTGGTCCTTACCTTCAAGGACATTCATATCATAACCAGCGTCTCATGTCCTGTCTCCAACCTCATTGGTTCTTTTTCTTGTTTCCGGAACTAGCCAGGCACTCTGCCTCCCCCCTCACCTATCTATCTGATCATGCTTGCTGACATAGCCAACCCCCTCCCAACCACTAAATGCCTTAACCTGCATCATCATCATCATCATTATCATTATTTTAGGAGTTACCAGGTTACCTGTTGATTGTCTCCTACTAGAACATAAACTTTACAAGTGCAGGAATCACCACTGTAACCCCAGCTGGCATGTAAGAAGTTCTCAATAATGGTTTCTTGAATGAAGAAATGAATTTAACCATTTCACTTGAGCCCTGAAAAAAGGATTCTATTTCTTATTAGGCATTGTGACTTAAAGAACAATGTTCTTAATGGCCCGGAATCCTGGTGTGTGGCCTTGGGCAGCTTACTTCACTTTTCTGGGGGAGGATAAATAATTTTTCTTCTGCCCTTCTAAGTTCTTCTGGCTGGATTAGTAATCAAATTAACATGAGACAGAGTAACAGGAGAAAATGACCAAATTTATTACCTGTGTACATATGGAGGTTCCATAAGAATATGAGGACAGGCAGTTGAGGCTGATATGCCATCTAGAGCTAAGGAGAAGGGGGAAGTTGTGGTTTGGGATTTCCAAGAGTAGGAAGGCAATTCACAAGGAGATGGAAAAGCAAATGTTTGGTAAATAAATGTTTGCTGGTCCGTCTTTAACAATTGGACACAGAGAACACTGGTCAAAGGGGCCTTGGTAAGTTCCTCCCCGTCTGTGACACTTAGTTCATAGTAAACTATATGATGATAGCTGCCTTTCTGGAGCAGGCCCTCTATCTAAATTCTTTTAGGCAGTTGAGGGAAGGTCAGAGGTTTTTCTGAGTCTTGTTTCTTGAAACTAACCAGCTTAAAATATCCCAAAAGGCATATTTTGGGGTGCAAACAAACTACTTCCCCTCGGTTTTTGTTTATTTGTTTTAGGGGTAACTGAAGTGCTAGCTACTCATGGCGTTCTTGAAAGGATTGTAAGAAGTTTGTGTGAGTAACAACCTTTGGGCAGTCCCTGACTAGGAATAGTAATAATATCGACCATTGTGTTTACTACGTAGTCCTATTTAGTTCTCCAAACAACCCTGTAAAAATAGTATAGTTATTACCATTTTACAGAGGAGGAATCTTTGAAGCCTTAAAGAGGTTAAGTAATTTAACCTCAACATAGCATACCCACAACACACAGTTAATTAAGAGGAGCTCAGACTCAAACTTAGGTCTCTCTTAAGAACCCATGTATTTAAATGTTATGCTAGTAGTAGGTGCTCAAAGAATGGTGGGGGCTGTTGTTTGTATTCAGTTGCTGAGGAAGTTAGATGTGTTTAGCTTTGGGGTATGATGCCTGCCCCAGCATAGGGTGAATTATTATTTTCAGAACTGGCTGGTGTTTGTTTTGTTTTGGTTTTAGTTTGCAAATTCCTGTCCCTTTATTTCCTTTCCAGAAATTGTCTGCACGTTAGAAATAACAAACACTTAAATAGTTGCGTACTACGTACTGGTTACTGTTCCAAGCCCTTTACATATGTTAACTGGTTTGATATTTATTAAAAAAATTTGTGGGGCTCAGAGGGGTTAAGTAACTTGCCGAAGATCATCCAGCAATGTTAGGATTTGAATCTAAGTTATTTGGCCCCAGAGTTTTCTCTTAACATCTCCACTTTTAAGTTCATGGTGACAGCAGTGGATAATTATTTAGGCATTGAGGTAAGTATTTTGTAGACATCACGGAATGCAATTGCCCCCAAATCACATAACAGGTACTCTATGAGGTAGAGAAACATTAGTATGACCTCAGAGGCACAGATTGGTGAAGAAACTTGCCCAACATCATTTAGATGAAATTGGCCCCCAGATATGCCTGATATAACCCGTGCTACTTGTGATTGTCATTGAACTACGAGGACAAATTGGATACTTCAACTAAAAACAAGCTTCTAGATTTTTGCAAATTAATGTGAAACATCACATATGCATTACGTGGATAATACCTTCTAAATTTCACAGTGATAGTGCTAAAAAATGTAATCCTGTACTAACTGGACTTAAATCTTACCCTGCCAATAATTTTCACAACATTGATAAAATAGTGCAGTTTTTTGGTCCACAACCCTATCATTTTTATCAACAGGTTTTAGACTGACGTTAATCATTGTAGACCAAAATTAAAATTATTCTTTGTAACCACTAAGAAGTGGAGCCAATCACTTTGGGGGTTTCATTCTGCAAATTGAGTATTGTGACACACAATATAGAGCCATCTGAATTGTTTTCCATTGTTTGTGTCTGGCTATTACAGAAAATCCATAGGCAGGAGGTGGGAAAAAGACAAAAGGACCAACCACATCAACAGAGAAGAGGGGTCTTAGAGTTTTCTTTAGTTTTCTTTAGTATATTAGGCAGTAACTGGGCCATGTCATTTCCTCCCCTGTGTGAAGAGAGGCTAAAGATGAACTAGGGTACTTTTCTTCCTTTCTGTAATTTTATATTCTGTGGATTCAGTAAGATTTGTATGCTCTGAAAGTATTGACTACCATCGTTGATATCAATATTTTCCTGCCAGTGGAGACCAAATTCCTAACCTTGAGAATAAGTTGCTAGTAATAAGAATTCAAATGGACACTTCAAATTGCTATGGAACTTTCTTCAACACTGTGCTTGTGATAATTGATCAGTGTATATATATACACATACAGGTATATTTTTGTCCAGAATGAACATGCCTATTCCACTGTGCACACTAATAAAAGATCATAGTGTTGGATAAATTCATGTCCCTTGTGCCCTGGAGAAACACAGTGTTCCCAAATATTTCCCAATAAAAATGGAAAAAAAAAGTCCATGTCCTTGCACATATAGTAGTTATGGGCTCATTTACCCAGGAGCAGCTAATAACTTACCCCTGGGTTGAATAGTCAAGAATGCTGATTTTAATTATTATAATTCTTACACTGTTGTAAACCTTTTCTTTTATCCTTAGAGGGGAGGGCAAGCAATTTATATATGTGATTTATTTGTAAGACTGAAATAAAATTGGAAGATGAGCATACTACTAGCTTAAATTATTTTCACATTTAAAATGTTTATCAGTAATTCGTAATTTTGGTTTTATGAGACTGAATTATCACAGATTATCCCAAGGGGATGGCATATAATCTGCTTTGGAGTTTTTTGAGAATTTTAAAGTATCTGAATATAAGAGGTAAAAATATGCCACTGAACAATTTCTGCCCATTTTTGCAGCTTGAAATTGTTGGTTACTATGAATAAAATAAAATGTGTTTCATCTATTGTACATCTTTTAATTCACATAACTCATTTGAAGACTCACTTCCTCACTTCCATTTTGTTTTGTTTTGACCCACGAACATTGTCAGGTTTTGACCACAAAGAAACTTAAGCAATCCTAGGCACAGACTGATGAATTTATGTTGCAAGTGTTGTCTTAGCTTGAGTTAAATTCCTTACATACAGTAGTTTTAGATAATATATCTTTGTAATTAGAGGTTTTATGTATAAACTACCAACATTTTCACATGAAAATCATCATAGATGTGATACACATAATTGTTAAGAATGTGTGATGCCAGTTTTACTGCAAAGTAAAATTATTTCAGTAATTTGTGATAGAAAAAATACTGACTTTGATTCTAGACAAAAGGTAGACATTAATGTTATATTTTTCAATGATCTTTCATATTAGTAAAGGTACCTGTATGGATTTTACCATTAACAAGTATATTACAGATAGGTTAGAATTTGAGAGCAGTGTTCTAAAGCTTTGAGGAGATGCAGTCAGATTTCTGAACTGTCTGGGTAAATCGTAAGTAACTCAGAGTTATTAATAACCTATCCTTTGATTTCCAGTTCAGCCAGAAATGGCCATAATGGGAAGGGTGGATCTGGAGAAAAACCATATTTTCATTTCTTACCACTGGCACCTCTAGAGCTCTCTCCCCAAATATTTTAGGGTTGGTCCCGCCGCCAGAGCCATCTAGGACCTTCTTTGTGATCTTCTCTAGCTATTTTATGTTAAGTTCTTGTTATGGACCGAATGTTTGTATCCACCCCCCCCCCAGAATCTTGAAGCCCCATCCCCCCCATCCCCCAGGGTGATGGTATTTGGAGATGGGGCCTTTGGGAAGTAATTAGGATTAGATAAGGTCCTGAGGTTGGGACCCTTGTCTTTTAAGAAGAGAGAGCTCTCCCCCGCCCCCATCCTCCACTCCACTAGGAGAAGGTAGCCCCGAGGTAGAAGGTATCCACTTACAAGGCAAGAAAAGAGGCTTCAGAATGAACCCTACTTTGCTGGCACCTTGATGTTGCAGAACTGTGAGAAATAAATTACTGTTGTGTAAGCCACCCAGTCTAGGATATTTTGTTATGGTAGCCCAAGCAGACTAATGCGGTTCTTTCAGAAGGTGTCAGTAACAACCACATACTGAGACATGTAACACTAAGTCACAAATACTAAAACAGATGTGACTTACATTCATATAGAAAGTTGGAACTGCTGTTTCCTAGGTGACTTAGAAGACTGTGCTACTTCAGTGTCAGAGACGTGTCAGTCTACTTTACTCAATTTAAAACCTAAGCAACAGTGTACTGACTACTTTAAGCTTGGTATTGCTTTAGGAGGGAGTCAGGTGCTGCGTGACCTTGAGTTCCAGGTTTATCTGTAGTGTATACATAACTGCTTTTGATAATCAAAAGTTTGTGGACTTATCAAATTAGATTTAGGTACAAATTATAAGCTTTAGTGTACTGCGTAGTTAGTTCTATGTACGTAAGTATGTATGTTTGTATGTATGTATGTATGTCTTTTCCACTATACTGCAAGCTGAGGACTGTAAATTTATCATCATCCTTATATAACCCTACAAAATATTGCACAGTGCCTTAATCAAGGTGGATATTGAGTGCATTTTTTAAATTAGTTTTAGGTGTAAAAAACAATATAATGATTAGACATTTATGACCTTCACAAAGTGATAAACCCCCTCCCAGTCTGCTACCCCTCTGACACTGTACATAGCTATTACAATACCATTGACTATATTTCCTGTGCTGTGCTTTACATTCTGTGACCACATATATATATATTTAACTATAGTTGACATTCATCATTATTCTACATCAGCTTCACGTGTACAGCAGAGTGGTGAGGCAGCTACACAATCTATGAAGTGATTTCCTGAAAAGTCCAGTACCCATCTGACACCCTACATAATCTATACAACATTGTTGATTATATTCCCCACACTGTATTTCATATCCCCGTGACTATTTTGTGACTACCATTTTCTGCTTTCTTTCTTTTTTGTACTATAACTTATTTCTCTTATTTTTTTTATCTTTATTTTTTAAATTTATTGGGGTGACAATTGTTAGTAAAATTACATCGCTTTCAGGTGTACAATTCTGTATTACATCATCTATAAATCCCATTGTGTGTTCATCACCCAGAGTCAGTTCTCCTTCCATCACCATATATTTGATCCCCCTTACCCTCATCTCCCACCACCCGTCCACTTACCCTCTGGTAACCACTAAACTATTGTCTGTGTCTATGAGTTTTTGTTTCTTATTTCTGTCTTGTTCTCTTGTTGCTTTTGGTTTATATACCACATATCAGTGCAATCATATGGTTCTCTGCTTTTTCTGTCTGACTTATTTCGCTTAGCATCATACTCTCAAGATCCATCCATGTTGTCACAAATGTTCCTGTATCATTTTTTATTAACGCCAAATAGTATTCCGTTGTGTATGTATACCACAACTTCTTTATCCATTCATCTATCGAAGGACATTTTGGTTGTTTTCATGTCTTGGCCACCGTAAACAAAGCT